>NW_009734482.1:59809-116903 GCF_000703405.1 Apaloderma vittatum | reverse complement strand
GGGAGGAGAGGAGAGGTTTTAGATTTGTTTGATATCTTGTTGAGAGGACGCCTGTGCTCTGTGCCAGACACGAGCTTCATCCACATCTTCTAAGTAGAGTGTAAAAAAGATATGCAGGGGGTTTACATGTCTTGGCTACTTAAAGGCACTCTTAGCAGGAGGACTTTCTAATGAAATCAGTGATATTTCAAAGTCCTGCCTGTTTGCTGAAAACCAAAAATATGTAGCCAGCATTTGAAATATTAGCAAACATTTTAATGAAAATTCTTAGAATCCCACCTGGTGAAGAATTGAATGAAGGGAATGTATTACATGTATAGTGATTAACATCAAAGTCAGTATTTAAATGGAGACTTTCCTGTAGAAGTAAAGGCATGTCAACAACCTTTGTTGAGTATATTAGTAAGAAAAGCATTTAGTCTTTCACAGGTTTATCTGTAGTAAACTGTAGATCTCAAAATATAAGAGTTTAGATTCTGTTGTTTCTTATAATGGTGAAAATTGGCATACACTGATAATTCCACAGTTGTGTCCATTGAGGGTGGGCTCAGAATCTTATCCCATCACTTCATCTTTTATAACAAAAACAACTAATATAAATAATCTTGCAAACTAGTTGGCTTTCTATTACATCTCGCTTCAGTTTCTCACTCTTTTAATGGTGTCAGAGTTTTCAGAGACCCTAATTTTTTTCTGCTACATTCCACCTTGTAAAGTCATTTGTACTTGTAGGGAGTGAATGGCAAGTGTTGGAAGAGATGACTTCTTGTGTGCTGCACATGGGCACTAATAAGTGCACAAACAGGAAAGCTATGAAGAGTCCAGTCCACAACCTTGATTTAATTGTCATTACTCCCGAAACTGATTTTATCATGGTAGTTCTTAGAGATCCCGTTTCTCTGCAAAATTTCCAGTCAGGTAAGATTCAGGTTCCAGTGGTTCGTGTCAGGTTACAAGCAGCTGTATGCCCCACAGAAGAGCCTTCTGTTGATCTAGTCATAGTTTAAACTAATATTGCCCTGAGCCATGCATAAACCAGTGCCAGAATGGAGGAGAGAAAGAAAAAAAAAAAACCAACTTAAACACTAATACCACTTTATTTTGCTTTATGAAGCCAAACAAAACATCTCAGCTAGTGTAGGTTGGCTTATGATCAGCATAATCATGCTAAGTATTAAAATATACAAAAAAGGGGAAAAAAATGTTCCAGTCCAGGAAATTTAAATTTTGGATTGTATTTGTAATGTAACAAGGGCTAAACTGATTTCATCTTTCGGTTTGGCAGGCCTTCTTCCAGGGTGAAGCCTTTCATTCAAGCTTTTAGCCTAGAGCGAACAAGCCTATAGAAGACGTGTTGTTTATATGTATGTATATGAGTGTATAGAAATGAGACATTAACAATGGTAATTTTTTAGATGCTCTCTTACAATTATGTTGCTAACATAAACAAATATGAATTGGCACTGAGACAGAGCTGAGAAATAGGGAACAATTTATTTACCATTGTTCTTTTTTAGACTTTTAAAACAAGAGCTTTTTTGCTTTCTGGAACAAATGTAAAAAGACAAACTAGAGTCTAATAAAAAAGTTAGTAATAAAAAGCAAAGAAAACACAGTGCCTATAGGACTTGCTTCACTGGAGCATACAGTAGAAGCATACTCTGCGGATGTAAAATTTACTGCTATATTGAGATATGGATGATCAGTATATCTCATAAATGTTGCTTTAGAGTGGAAGAATCAAAATTCTCCAGCCATTTCTGCCAGGAAGAGTTTGTGAGTTTGTTCAAGCTTTTTGTGATAGGATTGAAACAGACCTTTTGTAACTGCACTCTCTGTTCATGCGCGTGTTAGTATAAACGTTTCCCTCTCTCAGGAAGCAATTCAGATTGCCCTTTTTCAGTGCAATTACTGCTGTGTTAAGTTCAAGTAATATAGCATCTAAAAACATTTATGGAGCAAAGAAAAGAAGCCTTTTATTCTAACCTTGCCAAGAGCAGAAATAAAATGAGCTGTTGTGCTGGAAGTGTAGAACTGTGTGAGGATTTGTAATGTCCTACTTCTCGTGGTTTAGTCTTGTGTGCAGCCTGAGATTTGTGTGATTTAATGAGACTGTGATTCGTTTATCCTGTCAAGCTTTAAACAAAAAACCCTCAAAGCACTTCCTTCCTTTTTCGAATTATGTGTTTTTGCAAGTATGGTATCAAAAGCTGTCCATTAAAAAGAGGGAGGGGAACCAGACAGTTATGTATATTGGCTGGATTTTTTTTTCTTATATTTTTATTAGACAGTGAGTAGACTATCCGTTTCTCTGTGCCTCTCTGTCTTGTTTTGGGGCATTAAGAGATTATTACCATTATGTTCATTTACACGTGACATCAGAACATAGGCATGGGCTGCTTCTAAATGGTACTTTTATAGGAGCAAAGGGATTAAAACATTATTCTGTGGGTAGGGAAGGATCAGTCCCACAGAAAGCCAGGCTGTGCTGAAGATGGGCAGTAACATCTGCTCGTGTTGTGGGTCCTCAGGCACAGCCATGCCTGTAGTTTGGAGCATCTCTGTGCGGGTTGTGAAGTGATATTCACAGTATAGAAGAGGGGAAAAATATGAGCAGATATTTTGGGTGGTAATCCATTGTAATGCTCAGTCTGAGGGTGCCCTGGTGCATGGTATGGGAAGGGAGCAAGGGCCATGCTCCACCTGTGAGGAGGATGTTCAAGTGCTCCAGGGTCCCCTTCTCATGCACAGGGATGGCAGGAAGCAGCACATTGAGAATAAGTGGGGAAGACACAGTGAGGGTCGTGCTGCTCCCTCGGACCTCCCATCTGTTGCAGGAACATGGTGGTCTCTTTTGCTTGGGAGGAGTAGGATGCTCTGGGCCAGAGCTCACCCCCTGCTTCCCCGGAGGCAAGGATGTGATCGTTCTGGTGGGAGGAAGTTTTTGCTTCCAGTTCTCACCCCCTAGATGCTGAGGTGTCTCTGCCTCTGGCAGATGTTGATTCACTCTTTCTCTAGCGCTGGAGGAATGGTTTCTTTTCAGTCTCCCTGCCTTCCTGCCCTCCACCATGCTCGGCAGCTGGACTTCCTTCCCGCCTGGCCCAACCTCCCCCAGTCCTTGCTTTTTCCTCCCTGTGTTGATGTACTCGCTTCCTCCTCATTATCCTCCCTTCAGTGATAAGATGGTTATGTACATTACTATGTACATTAATTATGTACATTAATGAGATGGTTAAGTACAGATTGAGGATGCACAAGCAAAGTGATGGCCGTAGGTCCTATCACTTTGTTTCCACGCCTGGCTTTTATCTGTCTCCAGCTAGCCTGCTGTGTCTGCCTGCACCCCACGTAGAATCACAGAATCACAGGGTGATCGAGGTTGGAAGGGACCTCTAGAGACCATCTAGTCCAACCCCCCTGCCAGAGCAGGATCCCCTAGGGCAGCCACACAGGAACGTGTCCAGCTGGGTTTTGAATGTCTCCAGAGAAGGAGCCTCCACAACCTCTCTGGGCAGCCTGTGCCAGTGCCCCGTTACCCTCACAGTGAAAAAGTTTCTTCTCACGTTGAGGTGGAACTTCCTATGTTCTAACTTAAACCCATTATTTCTTGTTCTGTTGCTTGATGCTGATCAGGGCGATGATTTCAGTTCCTCTACAACCTGTAGTTTATGAGGGAGGACAAACATGCGCAAAGGTAGCACAGAAATAAACAAGGGCATCTCTGAGGCCTGATGCACGAGGCTTTTCCTGTGTGGAGTGGCTGCTGAGGTGCAGGAGCGAGGGTGTCTGGGATGGTGTTTGTACAAAGCTGGATGCCCCCGTGATTATCCAGTGGCATACTGAATTTCACTTTGGGAAAGCAGCTTGCACAGTCTTCGGATATTTGCAGTGGTTTTATGCTGGCATAGATTTTTTTGTTGTTGTTGTGGGTTGTTTTTTCCCCCAGTGCTTGGATCAAAAGCCTGTGATGTGGCAGCTGAAATATGACTGAAAACTGTCCAAAACAGCCAGTTTCTGCAAGGGCAGAAAAGATACCTTAGCTACTTCTCTGCTATGTGTGTGAGGACATGCTAGGGCCTGTGGCCAAAGCACTGGTTTCTGCACCCATGTCCCATGGTGGAACCAAGCACTGCTGGCATTTTCTGCGACTTAAAGCAGCCATAAAATCATAGAATGGTTTGGGATAGAAGGGACCTTAAAGGTCATTTAGTTCTGAGTCCCCTGCCGTGGGCAGGGACATGACACCCTTGCATCTCGTGGTGAACTGGGCCAGAACACAGCAAAGAGCCAGACAAGAGCCAAATGGCAAGAAAGGGTTCAGAAGGAGGTGAGGCTGAGCGCAGGCAGTACCTGGCTGTGTGAGGGGCTCTTTGAAAGGCTGTAGGGGCTGATTTGAGTTACGTTGTGAAAATTGCTCGTTTTCAGCACAAGTATGTGACTTCTGCCCTTTTGTAGTTGATTGAAGAGCCTGGAAGCGATTTACACTGAAGTTGTTCTGAATTTCGCACACAGCAATATGTAGTACATTTCTATGGAAAGCCTCAGTTACAATAACAAGACTGTGGTCGGCTCATAACCAGTCGAAGGCAAAGAAGTTGTGTTGTCTCCCCTGACCTGAAACTTGGGAGGAAATTCTGGCTAGAGCGTTGAATCTTGGTGTATATCAGAGTGAGATCTGCTGTCACGGCTCTTGAGAAAAGATGCTGCAAGTTGGGTAGATGGAGGTTGGCCTGAGAGGTGCAGTTGGTCACTGAAAAGCCAGGTTTTCCCTAGCCCTTGATGCTGTGATGAACATTTCCACTGGCATTGGGAAAGCCTGCATGTGAAGGCTAAGAGCTGATATGGCTATTTTTACTTCCCTCCTGTCAGCCCACACTCACGTAACCTGTATGTGGTCTCTGGGCTGTGGAGGCGGCGCTGTGGGCTGTAGGAAAGTGATAGCTAGCTTCAGTGCCAGGCAGCTTGAACTTGATGATGGAGCGTAGAGAGTGGGTATCAGATGCAAGCAAGATAGCTTTGACCTCCCACTAAAACCCAGAGATTTATGCATTTAAGCCCCCATGCTCCTACAGAATAATCTAGGACACGTTCCTTGGCAGAAGCCCCACTGAGCATTTCTCCAGCTGCCAGCTGGTTGCCAGCTTGAGTGAGTTTTACTGCAAGTCTCACTATATTTGGTAATTTTTATACAGCGTGAGCTCCTGGAAATGGGTCATTAGTAAAAATAATATAAAAAACTCCTCTCCATACCCTTTAACTTGAAATCCTAGGTTTTATCAGAGAACCTGAGAATAGGCATGCTGCCTGCCTGCATCCCCAGAAGCATGAGAACTGGACACTCCACTTTCCAAATACCCTGGCTTGGGATGCTTGGTTCACATTTAATGAGTGATTCAGGTTAGCAATACCATCATTTGCATACCTCCCAAGGAACCTTGCCTAAGAAGATAACTAAATATAAGCACTGAGCAATAGTGAAAAATAGAAGGAAAAAAAATCCTGCTTCTGAGTTATTTGGATGTTTCTTCTTTGTTTCAGAAGACATTTTGTTATATTGCCACAAATAATACTGAGTGCAGCTTGACTCCTCTGAAAATAATGTTGAAGGAAGGAACCAGATTTATTGGGACTAACAAGGAAGTTGTCCAAAAGAGATTCATTAATTAGAAGGCCTAATCACAGCCAATAAGACAAGTGCCCAGGCCATCAGCAGACTAATATACATCTTTTGGCAGTCACCACTCCCCACAGGCTTGACTGTCTGTTGCTGCCTACTGTATGGCTTGCACCGCAGAAATGATGAGATAATGCTAAAACCAATTTGGCACTTCCCTCATGAGAGGATGAGTATGTTTCCCCACCCTGGAAATGCAGCCTCCAGCTGTCTTGCCCTATGCCAGAGGTTCCTTAATACCCTGGAATTAGCTGACTAAGAGATGAAGAAAACTAAAGAAGCATTTGCTATCTGTTCAGGCCGCCTAAGCTTTCCATCAAATAAACCCTGGTCTGATTCTCAGCCCTCTGGGAACGGTTGCCCATAGCTAACGTTTGCTACCCCAAATAACCCTGAGGCGACCTTCTCCCTGCAAAGCTACAGCCAAGAAAAACCCTATTTAACATAACAGTGCACAGCTTAGAACATCAACTTGAACCATCCTGACCTCTGAGTTGCCAGGGTCTGTACAAATTAATTTAACAATAGACAGTGTTGAAAGGGAGGAATGTTTCAAAGGAATAATAATAAAAAATCTCCCTCATCTATCTCTTCTCATTTAAGAAATAGTCAGGAGGCCGTCTTTAGAAAAATTAAAAGTGTTCCTTGTTGCAAAACAATAGGCTATAGAAAGGGAGGGGGAACACAGTGGTTTCTTGCATCTTGGTCTAGTGAAAGGAAATTTCCCATAAATAGGTGTTGCTTTTGGAAGATCAGCCTTTAATTTCTACCAGGGAGTTGGCTTTATTTTCTGGGATGCTTCAAAAATATCGTTGGGGTTTGCCTTTCTTTTTCACAGCTGCTGCTAGTACCTATATTAAGCAAGCAAGTCTCCCATTTCTGCCTACTTCACTGGTTTGTACCTTGTCTTGTGTTTTCCATGGCTTTCATGCAAGCAGCCAGACTGAGCAACAAAAAATCTCCTCTCCATATGGTAGTTGGAGTTTAAATCAGTTAATGATTGAAAGCCCATCAGAAAGGAGATATGCACGAAAATGAGGTCTTCAGCCTCTGGGGAAAACAGCTTGATTATGCCGAAGAGGAAGCTGGGCTGCACGAAGTCTTGTTTGTTTTCCCCAAGTGCAGATTTATTCCTCTGGTCCTCCTTAGCATGAGATTTGACTCCATCAGTCTGTTTGTAAGTAGGGAGGATTATTATGGCAGGGGTGGTCAAGTTGGAGACAATGAGCAGCATTAATGATAATTTTTAAATTGATGTAGACTTGCTTTGACAGCTTGAATCCTGTGTGGTGGAGCATAGATGAGAGAGATGGAATGATAGAATGATTTGGGTTGGAAGCAACCTTAAAGACAATCTAGTTCCAACTCCCTGGCCACGAGCAGCGACACCTCCCATCAGACCAGATTGCTCAAAGCTCCATCCAGCCTGGCTTTGAACAATTCCAGGGAGGGGGCTTCTACAGCTTCTCTGGGCAACCTATTTCAGTACCTCACCACCTTCATAGTGAAGAACTTCTTTCTTATATCTAACCTAAATCTACCCTCTTTCAGTTTAAAACCATTACGCTTCATCCTATCACTACACTCGTGACAAAGAGTCCCTCCCCAGCTTTCCTGTAGACCCTTTCAAGTACTGGAAGGCCACTATAAGGTCTCCCTGGACCCTTCTCCAGGCTGAAGAGCCCCAGCTCTCTTAACTTGTCTTCATGGGAGAGGTGCTCCATGGAAGGAAGTCTCTTCCTAAAGCATCCAGTGAACTCTCAATAATTATATAAATGAAACCACCTGTTTATTTAGCCAGCATAATTCACAATGATGATCGTTTCTGGTTTCCTACACAGATGTTTTTCTCTTTGCAGCTGAGATATGCTTCCTTCAGGAACACAGGGCATGAGCCCGAGCACATCCCCAGGTGGTACCGAGGGAGATTCCACTATGAGCAGTGGCAGGGTCTGTTGCCAGGCGGAGGGAAGCATGTGGAGGAGCTGCCCTCTCCTCCCAGACATTCCCAAAGCTGGGGACTGTGAGGTGTGAGAAGCTGCAGGGTCTGAGGGGGAGAGGACAGGATATTTAGTGCAGAGGGAGATAAGATAAACTGGTATTTCTTTGGTCTTACTGCAGCTTTCCACACACAGCCTTCAAGATCCTGTGAGGTTGTAGGGGTCCTCTTGCAACTAATACAGTACTGACCTTGAATTTGCTTCCAGCTCCGCTGTACTGCTAGAGGACAAGGCTTTTCTTGTGAGCAAAAAACATTAAAGCAGCACAGAGATTTGCCTGCATAGCTCTGGTCTTCAAGAGTTTTGAGTATCCTTTCTGAGGCCCCACTTGTAATAAGGGATTGTAGATAAGCTTCTGCAGTAGTTAATGTGTAAAGTTGGGATTTATTCTCACTGGTATCTCTCCTTTTTCTTGCGGTGTTGATAAATATACTACTGTATGCTGATTTTTATTGTTTTGCACAAAGAATTTTTTGCTGCATGAGAAAGGTAATCGTGTGTGTGCTCACATGTGCACACTGACCAATACAAGTGTGCTTTTACGACCTTATGAGTGTTAGGGGAAAAAGAATTAATTCACTTTGGTATAAAAATAATGAATAATGCAACTCATTCCCTTTCCACATTGTAACCTGAATATCAGATTTAGGAGTCCAGACTAATTCTTTACGCTGATGCAGTCTGCTGCACCAAGCACATGCAATCACAGGCAATTTGAAACTTTCATAGTCTCACACCTGAATTAAGACTAAACCTTTTTTGTTTCCCATCAGCTTCTGGTTATACAATACAACAAAACTGGGAAGAATTACGAGAAGCATGACATTTTGTTATGGATTGTGTTTAAATTGTGTTTGGACTTTTTGCGTGACTCAGTGGAAAATATTGGTGACCTCTTCCTTTATATGTTCAACTTCCTGCAAACTTGTCTATGAAAAAGAATCTGCAAGATACTTCCTTTGTGGGTCCTGTAAGAAATGTATATTCAGCGGGAGAAACATCTGACTGAGCAAAGACTAACTTACACAGTGGTTTGGAAGCCACGTGTTGAAAAGTGCTGGGGAAACACAGCAGGGAAAATGATAAAAAGGGATGAAAGCAGTTCAGATGGGCAAAGAATGCTAATTTAAAAATGCAAACCATCTGAACTCTGAGGAGTGGGCAGGTTGCAATAACTTCAGGGCAGACCTAAGTTGTGCAACAATCATATACTGTAAAGTTGACTCCCACAGGACAGCGCCTGCAGTGATTTAAAATTGGAAGTGAGGGTAGCGCTGAGGTGCTGCAGAGAGCAATCTTGCTGTAGCAGCAGAATGCAAGTAGGAAATGGGTCAGCTGGAGTAATAGCTTTTTTCCATGTGGTTTGTGTGAGCCAAGCCAAACGTGTGTGGAGCATGGGGTTATCATACTCATGATTTTTTTTTTCCCCAATGTATTAGAAATGAGTGTGTTTGCAATGAAATTTAGTCAACCAAGTGTGGCATTATGAATCCTCTCTCTGGACACTGCCTTGAGTCCCAATGTCGGCTTGCTTTTTTTAATGTTCTAGGCCTTGACTAGATCAGTAAAATAGTCTATGTTTGGAAATGTAATGCTGTGGCCTCATATTCTCAGGAGGTCAGCAGAAATGCTAGCCTGAACTATCCCTGCTAATACCACCTGTGGTTTGTTCTCGCCTCTGCATTGTAGTAGGCAATATCCTAGTTTGTGCTGAAACAACTGGATGCGTGACCACACTCAAGTGGATAAAGGGGCTGACACGGTTTAAAAAAACCCAACAAACCAAACCAACAACAAAAAATCCCTCTAACATTTATTTCCCCACCCTAACCCCCTCTTGTAACAGTTTACTGATCCGGTTTGTAATATGTCAACCCCATATACAGAGGTGTTGGTAATGGAGGCGTGCTGCAGAAATGAGGGACAGAGAGGAGAACCTCTTATACCAATGTTATTGCTGGTCTATTTTTGTTGTGAAAAAAACAGCCTTAGTTACAGTGTCGGTCTAAATTTTACACTCAGCTTTGATGTACTTTAGCAGCTTGCAGAAAGGTGATAGCGTATGGTAACTGTGTTTTGGCTCCCTCCTGATGGTCAGGTATAAGCAGGCAGCATGTTATCACAGGTATACGAGCTGTGTCTGCTGTTCGGATGTGGTGTGATGAGATAGTGGCTCCTGTTAATGAAATCCAAGCCTGTCCTTGTTCCCACTCCCCCTTTCTGATCACAGCTGGCTGATACAAGTGTCTCTTAGGTCCCACCATTAAGCAGTCATTGAAACAAATGGAGCTGGAAAGAAAACTCCATTAGGAGGGGCTTATTTTTAATCCAGTTCGGGTAAGTGGTCCGTCACCAAGTAGTGCACTGAGTTACACGCAGTGTAACCAGGGAGGCTTATGATGACTATGCTTCAGGGAGGTGAATGATAAGGCTTATGATAGGGGAGGGCTGGACTTCAGCCAGCTTTGCCACTGATGCCCATGTCACTTGACTAAGCAAGTGAGTTTGTGTATGGGCACAGTGTGTGTGATGGTCTAGCAATGTGTTATTGTCTTTTCCTGGGAACACAGCTCCCTCAGTCAGACTTTATTTTGATTTGGACCATACATCCTTCCAATAATGCACAAGCTGTACAAAATCTGGAGGTATTAGCAGAGCACAGATTTCCAAGTATAGGTGTGATGTTCCTGAACCCCTTTTGTAGGTAAATCTCTATCATTATTCTGAAGACATGTATGTAGTTGGTTGTGCCAAACCCCTCACACCTTGATGTGCAGAACTCCTTCATGCGGTCATCGTGTGCATACAGTATCCATAGCTGGGGTAGAACAGTTACTCGTACTTGGATAAAATTCTGGGCAACAAATGATGCAGCCCCTTGATGCCGTGCCAATTTATACCAGCTGAGGAAAAGAAAAGGTTCCCCTCCAACCCACTGGTGTGATGTTCTCTCCTACTCCCCCTTGATGATATCCGCAGAGCAACATCCTTTCCGGGCTGTGGGCAGAGGAGAGCTGCCCAGCTGAGAGTTTGTGCTCCCTGCCTGGTTCCTTTGGGGACAAGCTTGCTCATAGTCCCACTGCCTAAGGACTTTCAATGGCAAAAGAGAAAACAGCTAATATCATCCCCGACTGTGCATACTGCCAGGCGTGGGTTTTGCTTTTGCTCTCTTAATGCTATGCTCCATATAGCAGAAGCAGGCAGGCGCATGATCTTCCCAAAGGCAGGATCCAGTGTTACTGTAGAAACTTGCCACCAGCTTCTTTTGTAGCTAGCAGCTGTCACTGTGTAGTTACAGCCAAAACGTGTCACTCCTACAGTGTCTGCAGGCTCTGGAGTTTGTTTCTGCTTCTGAATCCTCCGTGCTGCAGCTTGGAGATTCGTTCTGCACCTTCAATCAAAGCGTGTTAAGATATTTCTGAATTGTATCTATTTTTAGAACCATTCTTGATTAATATTTGATGTTCTTTCCAGGTTTCATTTTCCTTCGCCAATACTTCAAGGCACAGAAGCACTGGAAAAGGCATTGCCATGAAACCTAACTTAAAGCAATGGAAACAACTCATGCTGTTTGGGATCTTCGCATGGGGTCTGCTTTTTCTGGTGATATTCATCTATTTTACAGATAGCAACACTGCTGAATCCGAGTTCCTTTTCTTACATTGAAACTAAGAGGCTTCTGCCCCTTCAGGGCAAACAGAGGGTCATCATGGGAGCCATTCACGATCCATCATTCTCTGAAACCGACGATGGGAACGAGGTACTTCTTAATGAAGATCTCTTAGGGACACTTAAATCGGGGACTGGAAGTATTAAGAAATGGAGTGATTTGGAAGATGCCTTTAGAAATGAAGATGAGTTTTTTCCATCCCAGATAGGAAGAAAATCTAAAAGTGCTTTCTACCAAGTGAATGATGATTATTTATTTGCTGCTGGTCAGCCTTGGTCACACAACCACCTTCAAGAGATAGCCAAATTCATCTCAGCTGATGAGGATAATGCAAAAGTAAATGTCTTACAGAACCATCAGAGCCATCAGAGAAGAATTAGGAGAAGGAGCACAAAGCACAGGAGAAGCCAGATGCTTGATGAATCTGATGACTGGGATGGGCTGTATTCCACAATGTCGAAATCCTTTCTTTACAAGCTTTGGAAAGGGGATGTCTCTTCCAAGATGCTAAACCCTCGACTGCAGAAGGCGATGAAAGATTATTTGAGCACCAATAAGCATGGGGTGCGGTTCAAGGGGAAACGAAACTCCAAGTTGACAGGAGACCAGCTATTCTGTGAGCTAAAAGAAAGAGTGAATGTGAAAACAATAGATGGCAAAGAGGCTCCCTTCTCCTCTCTTGGATGGGAAAAGCACGTTCCCCGAATTCCACTGGGCAAATTGTATACACATGGCTTTGGGAGCTGTGCTGTAGTTATGTCTGCTGGTGCAATACTGAATTCCTCTCTAGGAGATGAAATAGGTGAGTGAAATGCATCTACTCATGTGCAAATGCATGTTCACGTGTGTGTGTGCTCGTGTTTGTCTTTCAAAAGGTTAATCCCAAGCATAGGTCTGTAAAGTCTGGTTGTTCTCGCTTACCAGCATTATGTAAATGTAAGCTTATGGCCTTCAGTGAAATTGGTCCCTTTCTGGACAATATAACTGAAAGGAGAATCAAGCTTGAAGTCATAATTTGATCTAAAGAAAACAGTGATGCCTTCTTATCTTATTACAGCTTGTACTATGAACGAGGCACTGGTTTCATCAGATCTGCCATAGTTGACATTTTACTGCAATACATGTTTATTTCTTCAGCAGATTAGAGCTGTGCTCAGGTTTTATTCTGCAAAGCTGCGTTGTACCTCTCTGTATTTTGTGGTGGCTCATAGAGAAACTGCTTGATGTATGGCTGTCTCAGACCAAACCTTGTCTCCATTCCAAAAAGCAGTAGAGCATCCTCTTCATCTCTTGCATGTGTAGTTCACAGACATACAGAATTCAGACTCTTGAGTAGCTTCATGTGCTGAAGTCAAGTCCCTCAACCTCTTTTCCAAAAGTGAATTTAAATGACTTCAAATATCTTTGCCGATTGTTTTTCCATTGCTACATTGAGTCAGCAAGGTTACAGGTGTGCTGAGATGTCAACATCACACAGAATGCCGCACTTCAAGGTGAGAAGTTTGTGGTAGCTTCAGTAAAGGATTGTGGAGCCATAAAACTAATCCAGCTCAGTTTAATTTTTTTCTTTTCAAAAAGGAGTGCTACTACTTGTGTTAATGTCTTGGTAGTTCTTCATTTTAGTAACATGCATGCAGTATGCTAAGAGTGCTGAAAGAAGGATGAAATCTATGTCTCAAATTTGCTTCTGGAACAAGAAGAGTTATCTCCTTCAGCTCTCTATAAAAACCTTTTGATGTTCACTCATTAATCCTCCCATCTTCTAGGACTTCACATCCCAGTACTTGCTTCATCGCACCGTATCACCTCTGGCACAGACAGGTTTCCTTTAAATCTTTGGGATATACTAGAGCTGCTATCATTATCAGACTACTCTAATAGGCTTCCAGCACAGCATGTGTGCCTGGCCAGCCTGCAGCTAAAATGACACCACAGTAACCCCCAATTTCACAGGAAGCTCCGCTGATTTAGGAGTCCTTGGGTGTGAAAAAGCTTAACAGTTCCTCCCTTCTTCAGTGTTTTACCTTTGACTGAAGCAAAATCGTTTGTTGTTGTTCCCCAGTACACCCAGTTTACACCAGTACAGGTTAGTGCTCTGCTGGAGAATCTATAGCACGCTGTGACATATTTACTTAATCATGCATTACAGCATGCATCAGGACATATTTGCATGCTCAAGTGCAGCCAAGGTGTGAACTTTGGTACTTGACATGAGCCCACATGCTCCTGTGTGCACCCATTTTCTGAGGAACACTCTGGGCACAGAAAGCTTATGCCATTCTCTGAGGAAGAGCTTTTGTATTAATTGGGGAATTGTCATCTGATGCTGCCTAAAATGATGAGATGCTGTTTGGTAAGGTCTATGCAGAAATTTCTGCTCTCCTTCTACTTACTGAACAGAAAAGTGTGTGAGGTAGTAAGAGTCACAGAAAGTTTTCTTCTAAGTGTCTTCCAGGCCGTGGGCAGGTACTTGTGACTGAGCAGAGAATTTGGCGCAGAGCAGGAGTGAGGGGCAGCTGACTGCTTAGAGCCATCACAGAAGGGCCTCCTCGTGCAAACCCGTGGGTCTTGGTGGTCAGTGCAACTCCTCAGATGTGTTCATATACTGGAGGCATTGTGCCAGTGTTTGCCACTTAAAATGGAAAATGAAAGCTCCAACATCTATTTGTGTTATTATTCCCACAGAGAAGAAGTTATGTTTCCCCTGCTGAGTCCAGATAGCATGTGTTACAGCCCCTGGCCGTGCCTTTCCACCTCCCCTCTAGTCCTTGAACAAGTGAGAGAGTCAAATCGCGAAGAGAAGGATCAGACTGTACAAGATGCTCTTTTTGCCTGTGCATTCACAGCTGTAGGAGAAGACTGTTCTCTCCCAGAGCTGGCAGCAGGGCAAGTAGCTCTTGATTGAAAATGCAAGAGAACCAGCCCAATTTGGAGACAGCCTGGGTGGCCAGTGGTGCTGCTCTATGGAGTCAGCCTGGCACTCCTGCTGAGCACCATCCTGTCCGCAGAGGCATGGCAAAGTCAGCATCATTAGGATGGATAAAAACACCCCATGCATGACTTCTGCTTTTTGGACCATGGGCTGTACAGTCTTGGTTGATGAAGTTGCTGCAGGCAAAAGTCTTTTGCTATTTATCCTCCCGAAAGAAAAAAGTCGAAGGAAAGCAGCCGCTGAGGACCTTTTTCTACATAGGCCTTTAGCTCCCTCTTCTGTGCTCCTGTTAAAAATACAGGTAGAAATGTTACTCCCTGCTCTGCGTTTTGCCCTCCTCCATCTGACCTCTCTTGAGTGTTTTTGAATACGAGTGGGTATGGAAATACTGTGCAAGTACAGCACTCCATCGTGATCGTGCTACTTAACAGGACACCCCATTATTTTGGCATCATCAGGAAGTAACAGGGATCTGTGATCAAACCCTAGACATTTTATATCTTTAAAATGCTTATCTCCAAGTACATAAGATTAAACTCAATTGATTTAGAACCAGCAATTACCAAGGTTAAGCTGCATCCTGATCATATATTGTATTGTGAGAGAAAGGTTTTTGGTCTTGATACAAAGAAGTAGCATGGCCAGTGTTGGAAATGCAGCACACTGTCTCTCAAATTAACTTGTGAACCATACAGTTCCCATTTCCAATCCAATTCCCAGTTCTCAGTCAACAGATTGTCAAGAAGTTGTCAAATGCGGGTCTGAATTTATGTTCTTAAATTCATAACCAGAATTCAGGCATAAAGGACCTTTGTTTTTCTTTTCCTTGTCCAGAAACGTGGAGTACCTGCAGCTTCTCTTGCCTTCATGTCTTCCAACTCCTACACATTCAAGATGGTTATATTAAGGCAGGTGGAGGCTAGGTGTTGAGGCTAGGATTGTCCCTGCACAGGGACAAACCTCCCCTCCTTTGTAGCTTCTGAGGAGCTGATCTTCGTGGCCATTTGGCAAAAATCTCTCCTTTCAGACATAATGTATTAAAGAAAGCAAGTGTGGCTGAAATTGGGCTGCCAGCTTCATGTCACAGAATGTTTTCTTGTCTGGAGTACGAGTGTGGAGGAAAGTTGTGAAAGGATGGAATATCCCAGTTTGATAGGATCAGGCCTGAACTCTGTTAAAGCATGTTGATTATCTTCAGAAACTTCTGCCTCCTCTGTTTTTGAGCTACAGATAGCCACATTTCAAGTGAAAAACAGCTGTATAAACCTACCTAGGGGTTAAGGCATTACATGCCCATTTTGGCTTGACTCATGTTCTCTGCTTCTATCGATAGAAGAGATTAAAGTAGACCAAATAGAGGACTATTGACAGGAACAGTGTGTCTCTGGACAATGGATGTAATATCTTACTCTCCACACATTTTGGGCTTTGAGATCTCCTTAAGTGAAGCGTTGGGAGGGTGATTTATCTTTTATCCAGCAAAGGCTTTCCCATAGTGTCTACCCTTGACCCACACTTGACCTGTAGCTGCTTTCTATTCTGCGTGACTCTGAGGTCGACAGCTCTGGGGAAACTTTGACAGTTCAGCTCTGTTAGATCTTTGCTGCCGAAAGATCCTCAGGTTTCTCTGTGTGAGCAGGTTTGTGGGCTGACTTCCCTACAGAGACTCTTTAAGACTTATACTGACTTGGAGAATACACGATATGATTAATAGGTTCAGAGTGGCCTGAGATTTTCAGGTATTATAATACTGTGAAGCACAAGCTTGTAGTGAAGCATTGTTATTCATTCAAATGGGCAATTAGATACTCTTGCAGTTAACATGCTTTTGCGTGGAGTATTTCTTTGTAAATTTGCAAAAGAAATAGCAAGCAATTGTACTGCGTGTACTAATAATCTTCCCACACTAAGTTTATCTAATTAAGATAAATATTTTAGTATTGCAAGCTAAATTAATAGATGATTCTGAACTTTTTTTATTCTGGTGGATTTTAATAGTGTTAATAATGTATGGCAGATGCAAAAGGATTTTTGTTTTTCCATAGTAGAATGTTTAGCATCCTTAGCATATCAAGATTAGGAGTAATGTGTAAGTTTTATATTAGTTTAGATAATTTGTTTTATTTTACTGTTCTGCGTTACTGAGAAAAACAAATTACCTCCTCATTTATGCTCTCAGATTCTCATGATGCTGTTCTAAGATTTAATTCTGCTCCAACTCGTGGTTATGAAAAAGATGTTGGAAATAAAACAACCATGCGGATCATTAACTCTCAGGTAACATCTTTCTTTTGTGAATTCAAGTCAATGTCAATTCTGTAGAATATTGCATTAAATTAGTAACTTCTGAGAATGTGTTAGGTAGTTTAGGAAACAGCTAATAATTTAGCAGTCATAATGTAGAGCATGTAAAAGTTCTTCCTCACAGGGATGTTCCCATTGCTGTCAGTGTAGAGTGATTGCAGTAGTTACTTGCTATCCTTGTTTCAAATAAATAGTTTGTGAAGTTTCTCTGGCATCTGCAGGATGCCAGAGCCTTCAGCACAGAAGACTTTCACCACACTGCCCCTGCGATCTTCACAAAGACCAGGCTGTGGGGATCCAAAAGCTATTTTCTCACATTCCCCAGTTCCCCAATTATTTCATCGCTGGAAGGAGAAAGAAATGGGAACTGAGTTGTCTTAATGCATAGCTTTAGGCAAATCATCGTTCTTGAAAAATTTGGAATGAAGTAGTAAAAAACTTTTAATATACATGGGGTATTACATGTACGGTGAGTTTGTTTATCTTAATGGAAACAGAAAATAGAATTTTCTGCATATGGGTGTCAACAAATAATTGTGCATTGAACTACAGTGACACCTTATGGCTAAGAGGAGTTTTTCAGTTTGGAAAAAACTTGCCTGAACTAGTTTTGGGCAAACCAAGCCTCTTTCTCCTCTTTATGAAATGCAGCCAAAAAGTGACAACAGGATTACTGTAAAATTTTACGACATATTGAAATGGTGAGTTTGCTTAGTCAACACCAGGAGTGTGGTTGGCCATGTAGCATGCTCCATATATACTGAATGAGAACAAAATTTTAATTTCCTGTAATTCTTATGAATTCATTTTTTTCTTTTCTTTTTTTTTGGTTTCCTTTTTCTTTGAGTGATTGCCCATGCAATGACCAACCTTGTGGGTGTGTTCTCTGCATGTAAAAGTTCATGTTCATTGCCACTGCAGAGAGAACTGTTCACTGTCATTCCCTTCACACTCCTGTTGTAGCTCTTTGTAAGGCAGACTAGATCTCTGAAGTGGTCTGGGTCAAATACACCCTCATTCTTTTCCTCAGGGGAAGAAAGCAGAAATATCTTACTCTGGCTTTACTTCTGAAATCAGCATAGCAGAGAACACTGATCTTAATGTAATTTATTTTACTCTTTGTTTTTCATTTGCATTTTTTCATTTTCTTTTACTGTTCTCTGTTTCACTGCTAGCCAAAACTTCCTGGTGCTGACCATGTCTGAACTCCTGTGCCAAACAAGGAGGAGGATTTAGAAACTTTATTTAGTTGACTAGTCTCAGTAGGGTCCCTGTAGGAGAAAAGAGAAATGGCTCCAGGGAGTCATCTTTGTTAGCTCCCCAGCAAATTCAGAAAGACCAAACAGGTAAAATAGCTGCTCTCTACTGCTCGTGGCAGGCTGGGGTCCTCCTGGCTCCCACACCTGTTGTGTTGTGCTCCCACTTGGGTGGTAGTGGAGGGTCCCGTGGTCTTCTCTGTTGCACTGTACGTTGTTTGCTCTCCACAACACCTCTCAAGAAAACACAAAGCATGGCTAAAATTCAGGTCAGATCAGCTCATGCAGCTTCCTCACAAGTGTTCGTATTCTCACCACCCTTCTGTTCCTTCAAAGAGGTCAGATGCTCTGGCCACCTGCTGAGAAACTGTCTTTATCCTCTCCAGGAGTGACATCTGCACAGACCACTTGATAAAAGTTGCTTTCCCTAGCAATACTGAAGGTGGATTGCCCATACGGATTTCCTGGCCCTCCTTCCCTCTGGACTATTGGAAATTCCTGCATTCAGTTGGTTGAAAGGCTGCTGTGGCCCTCTTTTCCCTTCATATTCTCTACTGTGAAAGCCGAGAGAATATGAAGGAAACCAGTGCAGCCACAACAGATACTGTTATTCAGAAGAAACTCATCTCATACATATGAATGCAGACTCGCTAATAGCAAAATTTGTGTGGGCAACACCTCCAAAGGACTCTTGCTTACTGAAGGGCCAGTAAGAGCTCCTTTCTGGGATAACTGTGGAACTGAGCTTTTGAAAGCTTGATCTTTTGACCTGTTTACTCTGTGCTCTCAAAAAAATGAGTTTATGTTCTCAGGCAAAAATTGCTCTGAGAAATGGAGTTGAGGATGCTGATTGCAGCACAACTAATTCTGTTACTGTTGTAGAAGGCTGATGGAATGTCATTAAGCAGAAAGTTTATGGTAGGCAGAATATTGCTATGGCAACAATATTATTCTTCTGAAGAAAAGTATGCATAATCAAGTATGGCTTATTGGATACTAAAGGGAAATGAAAATTAGTAAGAATTTATTTGTCTGGAATGTTCATTTGTTTAACAGCTGGAGCTAAATACACGCCGTTTCAACCAATGCTGAAATCATTCCACACAGTCCTGTCTGAGATGGATGCACCAGGAATGAGAGAGATCTAGTTAGGCATGGAGGCTCCAGGAAAGGATGAGCTAGTAGGAGTGAGGGGTAAAATTCCAGCAGGGCAGGAGGATTAGGCAGAGTACTGGGAGGTGTGAGAGGGAGGTATATGAGAGCAGTAGATCAGAGCAATATGACAGTTAGTTCAAAAATAGCCCTATCATGTGCCTGTTCCTGGAATTATTTTTCTACATATACCAACTTTTACAGTCATGGTCTATTTTGCCTTTTTGGAATTACCTGAAATGAGACTGTCTTGCTGTTGAAATGAAAAAGCAACCAAAGAGACGGAGTGGGGGGGAGACACTATCCTGGGGGGCTGTAGGCCATCGAAGAAAGCTGTTATGTGTCTTAAGAGGATCCTGCAGGCAGTCTAAAATACCATAGCTTTCGTTTTCAAGTTCCAGAATACACAGATATGTTGATATACAATTAGGCAGCATCTCAAGTGGTCCCATCACATCCCTCACAGATGGAAAGTAATTCAGCATACTGCTACTTCAAACTGTCATGAGTACTGTTTATGGTTAAGCTGTTTTTTATGTATTTTTTTAACAAAACAAGATGCTTAAAGTCAACCAGAATTAAAGCAGTACAAACAACAGTGTGGGGAGGACTGTTCATTTTAGAGAAGGATGTTGCCATTTTTCTGCATCACACTTGCTTTTAACACTGTGCAATTCTTTGCACCTGTGCTTGCAGATTCTCACCAATCCAAACCACCACTTTGTCGACAGCTACTTGTACAAAGATGTTGTCTTAGTAGCCTGGGATCCTGCCCCCTACTCTGCAAATCTGAACGTGGTAAGATGC
Source organism: Apaloderma vittatum (assembly GCF_000703405.1). Taxonomy (NCBI): domain Eukaryota; kingdom Metazoa; phylum Chordata; class Aves; order Trogoniformes; family Trogonidae; genus Apaloderma; species Apaloderma vittatum. The sequence goes on along the minus strand of NW_009734482.1, from coordinate 97,108 downwards.
CAGCTTGGACCTTTCTTCCCAGTCAGTCTGAAAGCATTGGAGAAAATTAAACAGCACTGCAGACTCCTGATTCTCTGTTTTTATGTAAGGGGTGGGGAATGCTGTTTCTGCATGAATTGGTCAAAACTGGTTTATTGGCAAAAAACTTTTTAGTGCCCAGCACTTGTGTGCGAATGGACTACTCTGAATGCTAGGATAGATGGATGATGGGGTTTTTTTGATAAAATATTGCTATTTTCACTTATCAGTGAGTTTTCTGTGTTTGCCAGGGAGGGAACATTTCTAGATTTCAGAAAGAGGCCTTATCAGGAAAGATGAAGAATTGCATCTGTTTTTTCCCACCTTCTCCTCTGCCTTCCCAGACAAAATACAGCACCCTAATGAAAATTTCTCTTGGCACTTTCCTCACTTCTCAGGCCTCCTCCCCACCAGTCTTCTCTTTGTGTCCACTCCCCCACTGCCATCTGTGTCCCACTGCTCGCCCCCTCACTGAGAGCATCAGACATCCATCTGGTTGTCACTGGGGGAGTCTCTGCTTTGGCTGGTGCTGCAGCTCCAGTGGACCAGTTGATCTGATGGTTCTTGGCAGCAGGGAGTACTGAGCTGAGCAGGCTGCAAAGCAGGAAGTAAACCTGCATCTGCCGAACTCCCTTAGCAACAGATGCTAGAGGCTGCCTGCCTCCTACACGGGCTGCCGTCACCCTGCTTCACCTGCTGCTGCCGCCTCCGTCAGTGACAGGGACACTTTCAGAGGAAGGTTCACCCTCACACCCATATCTTGTGTCAGGGCTTTTTGAACCTGATGTTTAGTGTGAGCCTGTGAGGGGCAGATGCGGTTGACTAATCTCACTGCAGTGAATTGCTTTTTGGGAGTCACAGAATCACAGAAAAATGAGGGTTGGAAGGGACCTCTGAAGATCATTTAGTCCAACTCCCCTGCCAGAGCAGGATCACCTAGAGTGGATCACACAGGGACACATCCAGGAGGTTTTTTAAAGTCTCCAGAGATGGAGATTCCAGAGCCTTTCTAGGCAGCCTGTTCCAGTGCTCTGTCTCCCTCACAGTAGAGAAATATCTCCTTATGTTTAGGTTGAATCTCCTGTTTTCCAGTTTGTGAGCATTGCCTATTGTCCTGTCACTGGACACCACTGAGAAGACGTTGGGCCCATCTTCCTGACGCCCATCCTTTTAAGTATTTATAGGCATTGATAGGACGCCCCCTCAGCCTCCTCTTCCCCAAGCTAAACAGACCCAGCTCTCTCAGCCTTTCCTCGTATTGCAGATGCTCCAGCCCCCTAATCATCTTAGTGGCTCCGTACTAGACTCTCTCCAGTAGTTCCCTGTCCTTCTTGAACTGGACACAGTACTCCAGGTGAAGCCTGGACCTCCCTTGACCTGCAGGCCACACTGCTCTTAGTGCAGCCCAAGATGCCACTGGCCTTCTTGGCCACAAGAACACATTGCTGGCTCATGATCAGACTGTTATCCTCCAGGACTTCTAGGTCCTTCTCTCCAGAGCTGGTCTCCAGCAGGTTAAGCCCCAACCTGTACTGGTACATGGATTTGTTCTTCCCCAAATGCAATACTCTACACTTGCCCTTGAGCAGCTAGATGGCAGCACAGACTTTTGGTGTGTCAGCTACCTCTCCCAGTTTTGTGTCATATTGCTACAAGAGGAAAGGAAACAGATTAGCCCAGAGTGAGGACTGGCTTTCTGGAAGCATCCACTAGTACAGGCTGCTTTGCTACCTTTGCTTCTACTTTGAAAAACCCAAATGAATCTTATTCATGTTAATGTACGTGTGATGTTCAAAACACATTTGATTTGTAAGGTTAAAAAAATTCTTTTTTCCTCCCAGTGGTATAAGAAGCCGGACTACAATCTGTTCACTCCCTATGTACAGCATCGCAGGAAGAATCCAAACCAGCCATTTTACATTCTCCATCCAAAGTTCATATGGCAGCTCTGGGACATCATTCAAGAGAACACTAAAGAGAAGATACAGCCCAACCCTCCTTCTTCAGGTTTTATTGGTAGGTGTATCAAAGATAGGTCCAGTAGACATGGTGGATTTAAAAAAAGTAAAAATTCTAAATGTGTACATGGCATGAAGATCAAGTCCATACACATGCACTGTTTGTTCTTGCTGCTCAATACAGAAAAAATGACTAGCTGAAACACATAGTATGAGAAAGAGAAAATAGATGAGTGAATTTGATGTTTTGCTTTCTTTCTTTTCATGTCTGTAGTATGCATACCACATTTATAAAACATATCTATATCTGTGAGAAATTTGTATTATTCTATGTTAATTTATCTGCTGAGAACCCACTTGGTTAAAAAGTTCTTTGTTAGGATTGTAGAGTAGAGATGGATCAGACAACCCCCGACATTCTGCGATTCTGTGACAACAATTGAAAGCATGTGCCAAATCATGCAGAGAGGGTGAAATTGTTAACGGGCCAAGCTAAATTCCCTGCACAGACCAAGGAATGGGATTTCTCAGGCCCTGTCATGGCTTCCAGTGCTCAGTCTGAAAGTGCCCAAAGCACTTCTTACACTTGAAGAAGTAGAGTTTTGCTGTATTTTTTGGTGCTTCCTTATTATTTCTTGAGGGATAATTTGGCACTGTGCCCACAGTTTACACATCATGATGACTTACCTGATGCATAGCAGATGCTGGTCATGAATGTCTAAAGGATGCAAGTAGCCAGAGTAGCACGGCTGAGTCAGGATCTTCCTTGCTTATGCTTCTAGAGACACAGGGGGAAATGGAGCTCCAAATACCATCTTTGCTTTGGAAATTCCCTCCTTTCCGCCTTGATATTGTGATATTGGTCTATGTATTTGCTGCTGTCAGAAAATGCTCTTTTTATTCTTTCTATCTGAATCTGAAAGTGAAGGTACCTGAGATTGCATCCGACATGGAAAAACAGTTGAGAGCCATTATCTGGGGCTGTGTATACAGTAATGGCATCCCAGGATGTTGTGGAGGCCACCAAAGGCCTGAGGAAGGGTGCTGAAGCTCTCAGAGGGATGACATAAAAGTGTCTGGGAGATACCCAGCTATCACCTGAGTGAGTTGTGTTTACCTGGAGCATGAGTGGAAAGCAGAGGAGGCCTTGTGTGTTGTAGAAGGATGGCTTGGCAGTTGGTTACTTCTTGAAGGGAGATTTTTGGAACCTGCTTGTAAAAATTCCTAAGGAGAAGGCTGCTCATGTGGAGTGATCTCACTAACTGCTTTCACATTTTGCAAAAGCATTACTTGGAGTAATGAAGTTGTTCATAAAAATAGACTAACAGCTGCTGATCATGAGAATGGTGAGGAGGATCATTGTGCTGTCAATCTGTACTTCCATCATATATAAGAAACGTTTCAAAAGCTTTCTTTGAAGAAATGGAGTTAATTTCACTTTAAGACTAGAACAGTAATCTGCAACCCAAAATCTAAATGTTCCTGACAAAAAATATCCTTCAAGCAGAGAAAGCTGTGAAAGTATCAATCATTAAACAAGTAAAACCATTAACAACAAAAGCTGTACAAATATACTCTCTGTGTAAAGTTGTAAAGATGCAAATCTTCCTCCTTCTTATTTTTCTTTTCCAAAGGATAAGTTTAGACAATTTGGTAATGCTATTATTAGACTTAAGAAAACAAGGCAGTAAGACAAGCTTATTGGGAGTCATACCCACCTCATTTGATAACTAGCTACTGTTTGGTAGATGCATTTTAAGTACATTGTTAGGGAGAGCCTTCCTATTTTAGTAACCTTATTGAATGGATGTCTATGCATTGCACATGTAGTATAAACTGGGAGACAGCATAGAAACAGCAACTGTGTATTGTCAGATGTGGACATAAAGGCAAGATAAAGCATAAAAAATATCTGAACTCAATCTTCAGATGAAGTATCTCTCAACAACTTATGCAGCAAATAATCCAGTTGGAACTGAAACTGGCAGACACAACTGAGTGTATCGGTATGAAGGGCATATCCTGAATATTAAGCTTCTACCTCACTCTTATAAAACCTATAGAATTATTTATTATAAAATTAGTAGAAAGAATGAGTAAGTGACAGCCATCATAAAATACGAGTGTCTCAATTTTGAGAAGATAATCACAGAATCACAGAATCACACTTGAAAATCGTTTATTAAATGGCCGCACTACTAATACCATTGTGCTCACAAAAGCTATATGAAGGAATATGGGCTGTTGTTTAATAGAAGGTATGAACTCTCACAGACACAGGGACCTGTATCCTTGAATCTAAGCTCTTTTAGCATGGACCTTAGTGATTCTAATCATTTTATTAGTATAACTTACTATAAGTCTGTGTGCAATACTCTGCAATTAGAATCAATACCAATTCTGCAGAAGGATCTGGTTTGTCCATATTTACACTCTTGGAAAGTCAGACAGCCCTCTGCAAGCTGTGGTCACTTATGGAGGAGGAGTAGCAGTTCCTTACGTTGCTGCCAGAAACATGCAAGAGGTTGAAAAAAGTGGTTCTAGGTGAAGTGGTTTTGTTTCAAGCTTTTTAACCCTCTGTAGCTGGAGTTTACAAAATTGCACAAATGTATAAATTAAAGCATGGAAACATCAGACTATTTCCTTTAAGGAGCATGAGGAATGTTTTAGGGTGGTCTTAGACTATTTCTTCAATAATTACATTTTTCACTTGACAACTGTATCTATTTCTGCCGCTTAGTACTATTTATAAGAAACTGAGTCTTCCTAAAGGGGGATGCTTGGTGGAATGTGTTCTCTGCAGCAGTGAGTCAGCATCGTTCAGCAGTGACTGATGTCAGAGTGTCAGGGGAGTCTTTTAACATCGTTAATAGCTGTATTAAAATACTTAAGTCACAATATTATTAAGTCTCTTGGAAAAGAGGTCAGTGGGTCATTTGTAGGGAAGACATAATCTCTCTCAAGCTGTGACTTCAGGGAAATGAGAGAGTGAGCAGAAGCAGGACCTTTTCCCTGGTTTCTCCACTGCATGGGACCTGGGGAGAAGACTTTTTACACTTTCTTTGAGGTATGAGATGCCCTATCTTAGCACAACTCCTTCTTGGAGTCCCTGGCTCCTCAAAACCACACATGCATTAGCTCTGCCACCAGTATGATGATGAGGAGACGCAATAGCACTGTAATAGCTCGTAGCTGAAGTGAGGGAAGCGCAGCATGTGTCCCAGCTGTAGAAGAAGAGGAGAGAAGAGGAGAGGATGGAGACTGAAGCGTGGCTCAAAGCAGAATTAGCTGTACTCATTTTTTTTTATTTTTTTTTTGGAGAGAAAGGTTCACCTTTCACTTTTATTTTAATCTGGGAGTCTTTTTTCGCTTGTTTTCTGAAACACCTATATGAACTTTCCCTGGCTTGTAACTTTGCCTTATGGGCCATGTCACAGTTTAGCTAATGTCACTCCTCATCATAAATTATTTACTCTTTGTCTCCCTAGTTCCATCCTTAGATGAGCTCTGAGAACCCATTCTTGCATATTTTTGCTTCATTTTTGCAGCAGCCACCTTAATGGTTTTAAAGAAAACTGCAGGGTATTCTCATCATCTTGCATTAGGCAACTGCCATGGTGGCTTTTTGCAGTTAAATTTGTGGTTCACATTTGGCTGAAAACTGGGTTTGCTGAAGGTGTGTTGATATGCTTACATCTCATCTTGGGCTTTGATCTACTCCATTTTTCTCAGAAGAAATGTAAGCATTCAAGCCCCAAATCTCAGACTTGAATTTCAGCGTCAAATCCTAATGTCACTGTTATTAGAGACGGATTTGCCTTAACTTTTGGCATCAGCCTAGTTCTGATCTTGCATTTTTATCTTCTGAAGACCAAGACTAAAAGTCCTTCCTTGAATTTGTAAAGAGCAGAATTCTGTGTGTATTGGATGGGATGGTACATTAGCGTTTGGAAAGTTTGGAAGTGTATTAATAATGTCTAGATTATGTAAAGGATTTTCTCTGAAGATTTTGCTCCTGTCCATTGTTCACTAAGTGGATTTGCTATGAATTCCTTCTTAACGTGGTCCATGAGTATACTTCGCTAGCTTAACTTTTCACAAATGATTTTATGTGAAATTTACATTTGTATACGAGCAGCTTTTGTCTTTTTAAAATGCTAGTTGAAAGCTCAGACTGTGGTATTATTTCTTTTTCACTCTCAGCTCACAACATGGTCTGTGCAGATTTTTACATTTATGTTGCCTGTGTAGGTGGCTGCCTTTGCTACGTGTTGCAGCTTTCAGCATAATGTAAGAACTACTGAACACAAAATGTTAAATAAGCCCAGATTAATTTATTGTTGGGCAAAAGAAAGGCTCATTTGAGGCTTTGCAGTTGACATTACAGGTTTAACGGTTATGCATCATTAATAGTTGATAACATTATTTTAATCTTCATTTGCATGCATCAAGACAATAGTACAAGCAAGGCTCTCATTAGGCTGGAACATTAGCAGATCATTGTATGACCAGAAACTTAAGTTTAGAATGGCTTCAGAGAGTGTGTTGAATAGAAGAGTGCAGCTGGTCTCCAACTCTGCTTAGAAAAAATACACTTGCATAAACTGGAAGAAACAACTTGACATATTATGAGTTGCCTTTATTACTGTTACTTACTCAGCTGTTAGCCAGCTGTTGGTAAAGGAAAAGAATAGTGCTTACTCTTTCCAGGTCAGCTTTGTTCAAATATTATTACACAAGAAATAACACATCCAAATAAGTAAGCTTTAAATTCTTCTTCTTCTAATAAAAAGCACTCATCTCCTGCTTCCTGAAATACAGAGATAAAAGAGCAAAGTCTCCTCTTACAGCACCCCAAATCACATAAAATAAATCTATTATTCTAGTGTGTCACTCAGATTTGAATAATACATTTCAAATTACATGATATTACTGATCAGCATTTTCCAGTCTTTGCTCATATTACAGAATATATAATTATGATTAATGTACACCTTTTCGTATTCAACATTAAGTGATAGTTATGTAAATTTTTAGGTCTACTATATAAGGTGAGCATCTATACATCAAAGATGAGAAGTATTACACAATTTATTAAACTTAGGCACAGGGCTTTTTGGTGAAAATTAAATTCCTTAATAAATACTTGGTTTTCTTTTGGTTAGTATTTGTAATAGTTCATGAACTAAATGGAGGTAAAAGAACTGTTTACTAGAAATTTAGCGTTTTTAAAAGCCAGAGGATCTTCTACTATATGTTCCAAAGGATAACTGAGGCACATTTGGCCCAGTTTCAAGCAGTGGCAGATTTTCACATGATACTTGAAATGCTGTCAAGAGAGACTCCAAGAATAGACTAACATATAAAAAACTATACCTTATAAATGATTTATGTTTCTCTGTAATCGTTTCAAGTGCACAGATTATCAAACATAAACTTACTAGTGTGTCTAGCTAAATTCTTCTCTGTAACTAAATTTGTGGTGTTTGTGAAATGAAACACATTATGAGTATAATAATCAGATTATGCATATGTAAATGTTTTCAGCATCTCTTACATTTTCTTAAATGGATGCTGAGTTCTTGCTGAATGTTTTAATTACACTTATTATTCAAGATGCTTTTATACAGCATCTGTTGTATTCAGGTATATTAAACTGTATTTTATTTACTTGTAAACCAAAGAGCATTCTTTTTAAATTAATGTGCTAATCACAAAGCCTAATTGTATTGTACAAAAGATGCATTTTGGAAATTCAAAACTCCTTGAGTCATTAAAATTGCCAGGAACAAATTGAAAAACATTTTCTCCTTTTGATTAGAATCTATAGTATATGTTCATTTGTGTAAACCATCCATGCAGGGAATCTAATCTTATTTTAATTCTAGTTTAAGTGTTTTCAGTGCAGATTGTAGAAGCTCAGGAGTTTGTTTTTGCCAACTGGACTGAGTTTAAAACATACCCAACTCTTCCTGACACTGTAGATATCTGCCAAATACGAAAAAAAAGTAGCACATCTTTATAAGAATTTTCAAATACTAATATTTAATATTTTGACATTCATAGTTCTTTATTATCATCTAGTATTATACTATTGCAAACAGTGCAGACTTGCAGGTTGACTGTTTCTCTGACAGCCACATCATTTCTTTGGAATAATATATTAAAAAAAAATATATATATATTCTATGCTCACAATCCCTTTGTTTTTGTCCAATGCGATATTCATGCACATTGCCATTCAGCTGTAAAATATTTCTGCGGGTTTGTAGTGGAGCTTAACAGGTTTGTGACCAAATCCCCTAGACACAACAGTAATACTGCTACTACTAGATTAATCCAGTTAATCTATCTTTTACAGAGCCTTTTTAGGGCTTACTGATGAAAAGCAGACTTTGCATTGTGCCCCATGGACTTCTCCTGGCATTCATACTAATGCTTCACCCTTTTTTGGTGTTTGCATGCTATAGACAGCCTATAGGCTTTACTTTTCAGGTTTTGTTTTTTTATAATTTGTGCGTGTCCTCTGGCCTTCCCTAAATACTTTTTTATCTTCTGCTTTCACTCCTGTTACTGTACCTTAATCTTTCATGAGTGTAAAAAAAGCCATCTCCTCTCAGCTTAATCCTTGCACATAAAATTGGTTTCTGGTTATGGTCAGTCAGAGAGCAGGACTCATGCCACCTAGCTTTAGATGTCTCCAGTGCAGATCTGTATTTGTGTATTTATGATGTATTAGAGCAAAAAATAGGCGCCTCTTAAATATGGCTATGAGACCTGTGTTCCCCTCTACACATGAAGGTTTCATCCTATACTGGGAGTGCAGGTAGAACTCATGCAGTACAGGTATCCGTGCTGCTATTTAGGCTTCCCCTGTAGTCAACAGAAAGAAGAAGGAACATCTGGGGTGTACAACTTGTATGATACATTTTTAAAATGTTTATTCTGGAATGAGTAGACAGGTGCTGCTTCCTAAAAGTGCCCGTTTTCTTTGCAGCAAAGGAGCCTGTGATACCTATCTTGGATGTGGGTAACTGCACCAGTGGGCACACTTGGTCAGATGAATCACACCTTATTTTCACTTCTTCTCACCATGCTCCTGGAAAAGCCAACTACATTATTTTTTCATGGGGCTTCCAAAGCTTCTGACCTAGGACAGTGGAGGAGAAGGTGCTTAATAGCAAGATTCAGACTCTTGTTTTCTCTTTCTTCCTAGTCACTGGAGAGCAACAACACTTACAGAGAACAATTCATTCTACCCTAAAGCAGACATCTCAAATAAGCCAGGGAAATTGTACTCCAGAAATGCATTGTCTATAAAGGGTTAGGTCATCTCAGTGAGATTAATTCTGTTCAGACTATAAGGTATTGGGGCAATAACTGTCTTTCCATGCTCATTAATATCTTCTTAGGTCTTGTGTAAGCCAGTCTGTGCTATTTTTTAATGTGGTAATTATGCATTGACAGAAAACTAACTTAAAGACTGTGAGCAAAGACAAATATTGAAGTGTATCATATTTTAGTGAGGGCTTCATTCATACATAGAAAATAGTTTCTTTTCCGAAAAGAACTTGCTTTTTTTTTTTACTTTCTGTTTCCCTCTCCTTTTTTTTTTTTAATTTTTTAAATATCATGCTATCTCACCTTCTGTTTCTGAATTAAAAAGGAGGAGTAAATCATTCCAAGTGAGAATTTGGGGGCTGCGACATTTAAGTAGAGGGACTCATCTTCTCGTGTTCATGTAGATTGAGCGGGTAATCCTATATGACCTGAGATCTTGCCTGTAAGTGGTTGGGATGGGAGTGCTGGTTGTACTGCACCATTGGTCTCCTTGGCAGGAGGTCCATGGTGTTAGAGGTGCTAGGGAACAAAAGTCTGGCACTGGCCAACATTTTTCCCTGCAGTAGGGTTTGGGCATTCAAGATGTTCACCAGATCTGGAATTCTCAGGAGTGCTTCATTTCCACTAGGACAGATCAGCCACTGAAGCCTAAGGACATGTCTGTATGTGGTAATCTCTACTCATTGTCTTAACTCATCTGTTGCTTTGTTGATCCTAGACTTCAACACAAAGATGTGCTGTAAATTAGCTGCTACCATTCAGAAACTAGTCTGTCAAGTAACTGCCTTTCCTTCCTCAAAACGTCATTGTCCAGCATGAGCAAAAACTTGGGTGGACTGACAGAAATTATGGTTATTTATGAGCAACCTAATCTGAAATCCCAAGATATGTACTGGATAGAACAAAGCTGGAAAAGAGCTAAAGTAGATAGCCCAGCATGCCTTTTAGATTGATTCTGGAGGACATCAATTCACAGATCAATGAACTAAAGAAGAACTTTAAGAACTAAAACTCCACCTCTTCTAAGTACTTCATCAACTGATTTACAGGAAAGTCAATGATATTGCTTAAAGTTTTGTCATTATTGAACCATACGTGCAGTGATGTAACTATATTTACTGTTATGAAGGAAATTATGAGAGAGTCTCAAATTTTGTTCTTGGTAGTTTTCATATACCACAAATGGCAACTTCGTTTATTAATGTTAAGGTCAGCTTGGTAATGCGGCAGTGAAATGAAACGCATTCAGGTTAAAGCTTGTACTTTCCATCAGAGCCGATCCTCTTAAGACATTGGTGGTTCAGCTTTTGAAACTGGCTCCAGGCTTGGCTCTGAGTGCAGGAGAGAAGTCATTTTAGGGTCTGTTTCTGGACATGGTTTGTTACTGCAGGCGTTTGCACTGTCCGTCCTCTGATTCAGCTGGATAGCGGTTACCTTGGAGTGGAAGGTGGGATCTCCGGCAGTGGAGGAAGCAGGTTGACAGTGGAAAAGCTGACGAAAGCATTTGTAAAACTGAAATAATAAACAAACAATTTTAGACGTAGTTGCTAGGCAGGCTACAATTCAGAGCATCTCTATAACAACTTGGAGGCAAGTAAACATGATTTATTAAGCTCATACCTTTTGCTCTCAAGTAGGGATTAAATATTTTTTTCCGTGACCTGTGTTTCTCACTGCTTAAGGTCACTTAACTTCATGGACTTTACCTTTGAAATTGATGTGCCTAGCTTTTCTAACACGATAGACTCCGTAGAGTGTAAAGCTGTAGAACACTCTAAAACATTTTCAGAACTTTTCATTTATGATAAAAGAAGATTTAATCACAGAAGTAATTGGTGTTCAGTTACTTCACACATCAGAGGGGGAAAAAAATCATTTTGATAATCTAATGATACACAGCAGGGAGAACATAAGCTTCTTTTCATTAGCAAGCCATTGAAATCTCTGTGCTCCCAAACTGCAGACTAAACTTCAGAAAATGGCTTTTCTTAATTAACAAACCAAAATTATTTTTATGTTAATCCATTTCACTTCTGAGATCTACCAAAAACACCTTTGATGCTTTGTGATTCCAAAGCTATTGTACAGAAGAAAAACAATTACAGCAGTTCTCATTTGTAAGTGCAAAGAGAGCAGAATTATACAGCTGTCTCCTCTGAAAGCTGACAGTCATATTCAACAGATGGGGTACCAGCAGTGCAACAAGTGCTTCAATACATTTTATATATATATATATTATTTTTTTAAGTGAAATTTTTAAAAAGAATGGTGTTCAAGGTTTACTTCGTCATTTTTCTTCCATATGGCTATATGAAACAGAAAAGGCTTCCAAAAGCTGTGAATAATGTGAATATTGCAGTGTAGACAGTGCTGTTGACCAATATCTAATATTAGTCACTTTGAAAATGTGCGACCTCAACAGTAAGATTTCTCTCATTTCAAAAGACCTTCTGTCAGTACAGAATTATAATTGTGCTGTAGGAAAACAAAGTTTATATAAGCCCACGTATCTTCCTCCTGAATCTGTCCTGATCTAGTTGTGATCCTGATCATGGGATGAGGGTAACAGCATCTTAGGACCAGGCAAAGCGAACCTTTGCCTGGCTTTAAACAGGAAATTAATTTCCATGTGGCCTTTCTTAGCCACTATCGATAGTGCTGATGATAGTCTGCCACTGACATGTGGCAGGAAAACATGAGTTGGCCTTTTGTAGATTCCTGCTTGCTGAGTGGGAGGTGGTATGGGGCTTTTCCTCACGATAGCACAGCTCTAGGAAGGAATTCACCTTCCTTGGCCCCTCTCTGTGAGACTCTTCACAAAATTGTGGGCTTTTGTGTCACCACTACATGACTGGTGTTTCTTTATATGCCTGTCTGCTTATGTTTATGCTGCCTTCTTGGTCATGTCTTCCTGCATGGAGAGAAGCAAATGGATGGAAAAAGTTGGTTCAATTAAGAAAGACCGACATTACAATAAGTTGGAGATGTTTCAGGGATTTTACATTGGTACCCTAGTATTGCCAGTGATCTGAATGAACCATCCAGAAGTTGTCAAGGGAAGAAATGTGCATTGTGCTTTCTATTCTTGTTTCCCCTTGCTCTGATTGATGAAAAAACGAAAGGAAAATCAGTCAAATTCTTCATAGCCTTGAGGATTAGTTTGTAGAACAGGCAGGTCAGAGATTGGCTGCAGAAGTGGTAGAAGTACCAAGAAGATCTCCTTAAAAACACCGGAGAATTGCTCTGTATGGGTGTGTTCTGTATTTTTCAAGTCGATGTAAAGACCGGTCTGTCTTGCTAAATAGCTTCAAGAACTGAAAATAGACAAGAAAACCAGCAAAACAAATAGCCTGCAGCTGTATTAAGTCCCTGATTCTCATGTGGGATGTTTTGTGGACAAGATAGGGTAGGTGGGGGGAGGTGAGAAAGAGCAGTCTTCTCACATGAGGAGGCTGATGGTGATATGCAAGTTCTTTAATGGATTTTCACTTTCCTTATGATTGTTGTCCTACTCTGCCAACTCTATAGGCACCACAATCTTTCTGTATTAGGGACAAGTGAAAGCTGCTCTAATAAAAGGAACTATTACTTCACCTAATGACTTTACAGCAGTACAGCTTAAGGTGGGCAACAGCAAAGGAAAGCAGGGAAATTTCTGTGGGAACAGTGAAATCTGGGCTTCACTTTGGGTTTCACTTTCTGCTCCAGGTATCCTCATCATGATGTCCATGTGTAACGAAGTGCACGTGTATGAATACATCCCTTCAGTCCGACAGACCGACCTATGTCACTACCATGAACTCTATTATGATGCAGCTTGTACCTTGGGGGCCTACCACCCACTGCTCTACGAGAAGCTGTTGGTGCAGAGGATGAACAAAGGTTTGCAGGATGATCTGTATCGGAAGGGGAAAGTCATTTTGCCAGGGTTCAGAGCTGTCAAGTGCCCCGAACAAAATGATTTCCCACACTTGTAGAAGAGAGTACTTCAGAAACAATGTGCAATAAGGTACTACTGTCGTACTATAAACAAGAAGAGAATACTTGAAAAATGTATCTTAGACCAATCTAGTCTTGAGTCTATAAATTGTAATTAAGTAGCAGGCATGAGAAATACTTCTTTTCTGAGCCTGAGTATTTATTACTGTTTTGCAAATAGCTAAAGAGAAAAAAAAGGCTTAGCTCAAGAAAGGTGCAAAGGACATACTTAGGCAGAAATATAATGTATTGTTGTGGATGTGACTGTCAGAATTTGTCAGTGGTCTCTTATGCCACGTATGCTAGACTGTGACTTTCTTTTTTTTTGATGAACTTATTTAACTGTCAAATCCGGCCTTGTGAAACAGCCTCTATTGTTCATGTACAGAGCGGCCAGTTGCACAATGCAGCATTTCTCATGGCTCCATGGGTTTTTCACACTCTCCAAGAATGAAGTAATCGCTACTCCAAGCTGTGCAGTCATTGACCGGAGTAGGCTAATTCCTGTTCACAAGCAGGCTCAGTTACAGACCTCCACCTGTACAGGGGCCCTTATGGTGGCTATGAGATCAGTGCAGATGGAGATGGCTTACACACAGTTCTAAACCAGTTAAACAACTGGGTGTACTTTTGGCGCCAGACCCTCATGCACGCACTGACTGCACAGAGCAGAGGGAAAAGAGGAACATCTAATTTCTTCACAGAGCAACATATTTGTAACCCATTCTGGAAAAAAGTCTGCCTGGGAAGCCTCTCAGCAAGGTTTAAGTGAGAAGGAAATGATGTCTTCCCCTGGTCTGAACAGATAAAGAAGTTCCAGAGAAAGTCAAGGGAGGCTGTGCAGTGCTCACACATCACTGAAAGCAAATGTTAAAGAGGGAGCTCACCTTTCTGCAGCAAAAATAGCATTCAGGATTACAGACATCATTTGTTAGGTATTTCACTGGGATCCAAATCAAACTCACTTGCTCACAATTTACTGCTGTTAAGAAATTACAGGGAGCTTTCTGACAAAAGAACAGGATGTCAGCGTTTTTTATTTAATATTTGAAAGACTATACCCCGGAGAAGCTGTAATGCCTGCAAAAAACCTGACAGCTGGTTGCATATGGAGATGATTTAATATTTGCCTTCATAACATACACTAAGGCATTTCTGAAAATGTGCCTGGCTGCTAATATATTTAAAGCATTATATTTCATGGCAAGACTTGAGTTTAGATTTTGCAAGTGGCAGGAGATTAATGTATTTGGAGTTGTTTTGTTTTTCACAGAACTGTACCATTTCTCTTAGGGTAAGTTTAGCAGGAATGTACGTACACAAAAGCAAGGCTATATCCTGCTCATATGTCCATTCAGTAAAAAGACAAACAGCTCAGAGAGGCACTACTAAAGAATAGCTGAGTGATTGTGGTGGAAAGTAATTTTTGTGTTTTGTCTTAAACAACAGAAAGGCAATTGAAGAGTGCATACAGTATTATTGACTATTTCCTCTTCAATAGTAATGTAAATATAGTCACAGAATTCTTTTTCTTCACTCTGCTCGTTGGGTCTGATGATTTTCCTCCCTCAAAAGTGAAGAATATGTGTCTTACATGGGACTTAGCCTTCCTTTCCCATGTAGTCTCTTAGTTTGGGCTTTATGATCCTCTTAAGTGCCCTTTTGTTGACAGAAAGTATGTTCAGATGATCTAAGAACTGTACTTCTGTACTGTGTGGATAGTTAAGTCCATAAATCATTTTGGTACATGTCAAAATTAATAGGTTTTACTCATATTATTCATATTTACTCATAGACTCTGGATATATTACATACTGATTTCATTTTAATTATGTATGGCAGCAACTTTTATTCTTAATAACTGTTATTTAATCTTGTGGAGAATAGATAGCCTACATAGAACTAATCTATTTTCCATGCTTGGTACCCTGTTTGCGGAACATATGAAGTTGGAACAGTGCAATCAAACAGTCTCTCTTTCCTGTATTGCTGGGTTAGCAGTCACATGCTTATAAAGGAAGGGAGTTAATTAGCTTTCTAGGACTAGTGAATGTGCTGCTTTTCCATAAGCAGGAAGTTCTCAAGTTTTGAAAACAAAAAAATGTGTATAATTTTGACTGGTCTGCAATCACTAACCTCTAACTTTGATTTTCACAAAGAAGAAAAATACTAAGTGGATTACAAAACTACCCACAGCAGGATTATGTTGCATTATTCCTCCGGCAATTTGTCAGGATAATCAACATAGCTGTTGTAGAGAACCATGCAATTGATAAAGTTTCATGTAGTAAGTCCTAAGCATACCTAATTAATACATCATTTAAATAACAATGCAGACCCAGGTCTGAGATGTTATAAAATGAATTGTATATTTTTACTTTACTGGACTTGTGCGCATTCAAGCACTCCAAGCAGAAATGCTTTCTTTGCCATATCGTGATTTATATGGCAGTCAGTCCTCCTTCCACGAGTGCAAATGTGGGTGCTGTAGCACCGTAGCCTCAGAAGATGCTGCAGAGCTGTGCTGCAAATGCTTGATCAAGACGAACAAGACCCACTTGTGACACTCACCTTGACAAAATAAGCATCCCCGACATGGCTTCCCAACACTGGTTTCCACTGTGACATTTCACTAGTCTGCCTGCTCAAACACCTTTTGGCTACTTAAAGAGATTTTACTCCCCTACTGTGTCTTGTCCTCTGTTTTTTGGCACAAGTGCAAGTGTGTTTCATCTGCTAACGGGAGGGCTCACCTCCACTAGCAGCAAGAAGGGAAGGGGCAGAAATAAAGGGGGAACAAAAGGACCTGCAGAGGTGCTCATCTCACCACTGCTTACGCTCTGTGGCATTGGCATTGCTGGCTTTTATAAGAGCCCATCAAGCATTTTTGCGTTTATGGGCCTTTCCTCATCCCTTGTGATGGCAGAGAGATCTTTATAAAGAATCACATGTGGTAGATTTCAAGCAGTGCGTGTGAACTATGTATTTTTAATAATAAAAATAATAATGTGTGAGAGTGTTGGTTTTATAAACATATATTAAATGCAGACAATGTGAAAGGAAATGCATTTTCCCACCCAGATACTGGGCTTTTTGGAAAAAGATACAGTCATGACTTTATAGCTTTCCTATCTGGCTCTCACACACTAACAGAGTAAAACAGCGCTGTAGGCAAGAAAGATTTGCACAAACCTGGCTCTTGAGGTGCATCATCAACCAAGCAAATGCCTCTGCTAGTGGATCCCTGAGGTCCCTTCAAACTTGTTGCAATAATGCAGGTTTTGAATTTATGGCATTTTACTGACAAGTAGGAATATGTTGCCTTCAAAAGCTATCGAGCCTCATTTCAGTGTCCTGGTGCTGTGGTCAACAGTTCCACTCAGCTGAAACCAACTAGAAACACAGCAGAAGCTGAAGGAAACTTGCTGAGTTTATGCTGAATTTCATTACGCTCTTTTTTTCCACTGTGAATTATGTAGCTTTTCTGACTTGCGGTGCTCTATCATTTTATGCATTCAGCCTTTGGATGGTTAAATCAAGGTATTCTTCTGTTTATTCAAGAAAACAAAAACAAACAAACAAAAAATTTTTGCCTTATTTTGAGCCAAAATCTTTTTGCAAGAAAAAAATTTAATGGCTCCATTTCTTTATAGTTCTAAAGGCTACCTAAGCATAGACTCACAGCTCAGTCAGTCATTCCTGGGATTAAACTACTGCATCTTCTTTTTCTACCCTGCTGTGAAGTTTTATGCTGTTGAAACGCTGGTAAAGTCAGTGAAATTACCGTGATATAAGAAATATGTACCTTTGGAGAGAGAGAGGGGGTTGATTTGCACACTCTGATCTATACCCTCTTTTTAGAAGTTTAGCTCAGTCATTGCATGTCTCTGGTCAGGATGCCTTATCTGATGAAAACAACCAAATTCTGAACATGTTGCTCTTGCCAAAATTGGGAAAACTAAGATATTTTTTTTCTCAAATGAAGACAAGTGTCTACATTCAATGATTGCACAGACTGAACACAGTCATTTTAGAGGTGGATGGAATTAAGCCGGAGTTCAAACCACATGTAGACCAATCCATAGCAAGGGTTTTCTTTTTCATTTCCTTTTTCTTCAACATATTTAAGGATGGAAAATGCCGTTTGGACAGTGACACAGATGTACCATGAAAGGAATATTAAATGCATTGACTGCAAAAATAAATGGCTACTATTTTACCCTTTGTGCTCCTGAAAGTTGGTGCATACTGAATAAATGAAATTGTTTGTTGAAGTAGGTATTTCAAAAGACTGTCAGTAGACAGCTCCTGAATCTTTCCTGGGAGCTATCCTCTCACACACAAGGGGGATACCTGATTTAACTGTTTGAAATTTTGAGTAGCCCATGTCTGGGCATACCTGCATCACTGAATGAATTTTGACACTGCAAATTTCTTCTCTCTGGCTTATGATCAGATTCAGAGTTTTGTTCTTGAAATAAGAGTTGTGTGTAAAAGCCTTACATTTGTTCTTGTCATCACTCTTACAATATGTAGTCATTGAACTATTCAGATATAGACTGTGTACTTTTTTAATAGCTTTGAGAATTATTTTGTATGATGATTTTTTTAAATGAATGTGTACTCTAATAACAAAGCTTAAGATTTTACAGGAGTCACATTTTTAAGCAGTGTTTGTATACATTTTAACACTTTTTATATTTTCTATTATGATTTTGTATATTTTTATGTATGCAGTGTACAGATTTTTTCCTGTAAATAAAACATTTGTTTTCATTTGTTTGAGAGTGCTGGTCTTTTTATATTGCCCTGAGTGAATGACACTGAACTGCAGATGGACTAAAACAGGGAAGGTGCCTGTCAGTTCTGCCCGCAGCTACAATGAAATCTCAAATGGAAATGGACAGATAGGCTGACAAGTAGCTGTTACCGGAAACTGCAGAAAAGAGGCAGATACTGTAAAGCAAGTTTTATTCTAAAATGAACATGTCTGCATGAGCAGGTGCTTAGGATTCTCCTGGGAGAATATGCCATACTGCTCTACGTTTGGCAGTAAAGTTGTTGGGATAGTCAAGCCCTTTGAGGAGGTTACAGTTGGATGACTTGACACTGTACTTGAAAGGCTGGTGAGCTTCAGCTAAATGGCTGTGCCACCCATTCAAGGAATCCAGCATTAAATAATAAGAACAGGCTTTTTATCAATTAATAATTAAAATGAAAAACAGCTTACTGAATGGAAAACAGAACTTATCATTAAGTGTGATGAAATACCCTATTTAACCACTACAAGTGTGCCTACATCCATTAAATGTGAGGCATCCTCCTGCTTTTGGTCATATTCATACTACGGCAGTGGCTGGAGTTGGACTGATGGAGGTGCCAGTCACTGTTTCCATCCCAGGGAGTCACCGTGAGTCCATGCCAACAATACAGCTAGTTACACATTAGTGGAACTATAGAAGTTGGATTGCCATTGTGTAAACTCCTGGCAGGCAGTAATCATGCAGCTCATCCTGTGTGTTACGGTATGCAAATAGCACCCCTCAAGAAACTCAGAACAACGAACTACACTAAGATATAAACTGAATGCTGAGGTGCAGGAACAAAGCAACCAATTGATGTTTTAAAAAATCCATCAATTTTGGTTTTACTTTTTTTTTCTTCATATAAAACCCCACCACCAACAAAACATGATCACTGTATTCCATCTGATAAAATGCTGAGTCCACTTCACTGTCTATGACGTGAGAGAGGACATTCTTGTCTCACTGCATATACGCCAGTATCTCGAAGGTTGAAATCCATGAACTATGTTGTGTGGGGTATTGAGAACATATTGCCGCACTCTCTATTTAAGTTTCAGCTACAAGAGGTGTGACATTACCTTTCTGATAGTGTCTCAGGGAACCTTGGAAGTAAGTTAAGTTTATTCCCAAAACTGGACTGCCCTTTTCTGAATAACTCACCTTTGAAGAGGTATCTTTCACCTTTTTATTCATAGAAGACACCTGTGTCTCATCTGAGCAACTCTGAGGGACATAATTCTCTGACAGGTCAAACTTCATACAGGTATTTTGTTCTGTTTATCTGCATTACTAGCTTTCATGTTGTGACCTGGCTGAAAGACATGTCTAGGGAGCAATTGCTCCAACTTACTGTCTTGACTGCAGCATGAACTTGTTGAAATGCTTCTGGCCCTCTGCTCTGCTCTGGTGAGACCCCATCTGGAATACTGCATCTAGCTCTGGAGACCCCAACATAAGAAGGATACGGACCTGCTGGAGTGGCCCCAAAGGAGGGCCATGAAAAGAATCAGGAGACTGGAACACCTCTCCTGTGAGGACTGGCTGAGAGAGTTGGGTTTTTCAGCCTAGGAAGGCTCCAGGGAGACCTTATTGCAGCTTTTCAGTATTTAAAGGGGGCCCATAAGAAAGATGAGACCAAACGTTTCAGGAGGGCCTGTTACAATAGGACAAGGGGTAGTAGTTTTAAGCTAAGAAAGAGTAGATTTAGACTGGATATAAGGAGGAAGTTCGTTACTCTGAGGGTGGTGAAACACTGGAACAGGGTGCCCAGAGAGGTGGTGGAGGCCCCTTCCGTGAAGGCATTCAAGGTCAGGCTTGATGGGGCTCTGAGCAACCTGATCTGGTTAAAGATGTCCCTGCTCGTTGCAGGTGGAGTTGGACTAGGTGACCTTTAAAGGTCATTTCCAATCCATGTATTTCTATGATTCTATGATAGGAACAGCTAGATAGGCAAGGGAGGAGACAGTGCTTTGCTATAATCACACCCACCATCTTCTTCAGGAAACTGCACATGCAGCAGTGATTAAGTACTGTCTTACTGTGAGACTACTTCATCAGCATGAACAGTCCACTAAGACTTCTGTTTTGGCTGGAGTTCTATTCTACTTTTCCTAGCATCATGGTGTTTCCAGGTTAGCAAGTGGATAATTTGATTGTTTCATCAGCGTAGTATAAAGTTACCTGCTACACCCCAAAACCTACCAATGTCCACTCCATACATGTAGGTTTCCTTATTTTTAATATTTACATACTACTTTCTTACAGTGCTAAGCTTCTCCAGATAAAGCACTTAACTTCCACGAAAGTGCAGTGATTTAAGTACAGCCTGACCTCTAAACTTCATGCCTTGCTACTCCAAGCAATTTAGAAGTGCATGCCCTGTTATTTCTTCTTCCTAAAAATATGCTAATGTTCAAATAAATGCTTATTAAGGTTGATGAAAATGCTAACTGAATATATTAAAATGACAGGGAACTAACTGTAATGCAGTAATACAGTGTGTATTTTTCTGTTGGAGACAGAGGACCCATCAGAGAACTGGCAGCACAAATAAGTTGTGACAAATGACATGGGGGAGCCACTGCTTGTGTGATTGCTGGATTCTGAAAAATTGTAAAAGTAAAGAAAAGGGTCCAGGGGAAGGAAGGGAGAGAAACAAGGAATCATGAAGCGCAACAAGGAAGGAGAAATACGTATCTAGAAAGATGCACCATGCCAGATGGAAAGGTAGAACTGCTATTTTATCCTAATAGTCACTTAATTGGTTTTGGCTGTGTTGTATTATTATTATTTTCTGCACATTTGAAGAGGAACCCAACTCATCTTTCGTGCTCATCTTGCTGCTGTCAGATTTAGTGTGCTGGGATGTGATCCTAAAATGAAGAACTAAGGTAGAATTAAGAACAATAGTTGACCCCTGCCAAGGCTCAGCTTCTTTGTAAACACATGAATCCCATGAATTAAACTGAGAAAAGACTAGTGGGGTTGCACTGCTACACTCTGAACAATCACCTCCATACGCTTATAGTCATCTGTATGATAACTGAAATAAGAAAACTTATTTCCTCTGGTGACCTGTTTCTGCACATAGACAAATACACATTGAATACCCTCTTGGTTACAGAATGCTGACAGATAAAGTATTATTAGTGTAGGAACAACTCCTTATATGCTTGTAAGAGAGGGCTCCAGAAACCCTGAGGGGTTCAGGAGGGCAGGCAATAGACATCACAGCTGCCTTGATTTTTTTATGGAAGCAGCCAGAGGGGAAAATTTCCACTGGTGCTGACTCCAGGCTGTGTCAGCTACTGGTAATTGCCTTGCTCCCAGACAGTCCTCTGACTGTAACTGAGCTTCCTGATTAAAATATTTTGTTGGCCCACCTTCTGAACTGTGGGTTTTTTCCACTGTTCATTTCCACGCAGCTGAGTGCTGATGCATGCGGTGCCCTGGCTGCTTCCTGCACCATTGCTACTGTGTGCAACAGGTCTCTCTCCTTCGCAGCATGAGGTCCTTGGAGTGGGAGGAAATGGAAGAGGTTTCAATTTTTCTGGAGTGTTTTCTAGGAAATTAGAAGACTTTTTTTGTCTTTTAAGTGTAGTTTGGTCATCCTTATAGCATTCAAGGAAGTGTAACATGAACATTCTTCAGGAAGGTAGAGTTCATGACAGGTGAGTTGTCTGATGTTTTGTAGACTAGGTAGCATTCCTGATCCAAAGTATCTACACCCCAGATTAACAGAGACAGCAGGAAGAATTTTTGGCAAGTTAAGGCAAGAAACATGGCATGTGCCTCTTTACAAGCTAAAAGTGCCTGAATTATACTCCCAGGCCTGGCCTTGCCGCCCATGAGGCATGTGAGGTGCTCACATGGCTCCAGGAAGGTGCAATATAATGAGGACAGATGCATGGGCAGATGACCTGAAAGAAAAGGTGGAGAAAATTCTGCTCTGGGCTTGTTTCTGAGCCTGCTTTTTCAGAAAAGAGGACAAGAGGGTTTGCTGAAGGTTCCTGCCGAATCGAACAACATTATTTTTCTTCCTTAGTGATATTCCTCTCTGGAGGTGTTGGGTTGTTTTTGAATTACTTTCAGTGCTTGTTTTCTTCCATACAAAGGTAGTTATAGGCTATCCAATGGACCTAATTTAGACTTTACAAATGCATGGTCCTGAATGTAGCTACCAGGCCATTAGGCATTTTAATGAGCAGCTGAAGAATCTCAAGTCCAGTAGAGATGAGGAGAAAACAAATCAATAAGCTGTTACCAAAATAACATTAAAGAAGTTGTTCAGTGGTAGAGAAGCGTATACTAATGTCTGAGAAATATTACCTTATTTTCATGGATACAACATACTATTCAGATAACCCTTGATCATTTAAAAGTGCTCTTTTTAGATAAGACTTTATGAAAGATTCTTTCTCATACAAAGTGAGAGATCTTAGCTGCAGGCATCATAAACCGGAGATAAGTTATTTTGTAGAGGAAACAAAGAGAAATTTTTCTTTACCCATACTTCAGCGTAACCAGCCTGGCTGCTGAGCTTCAAAGGGATTGGTTGTGCACATGAAAGCACAACATTAATAATGCTACTATTTTTTCAATGCACATTGATTTAAGACAGCACTGTTGCTTTCGATGGTGTTTATCACTGCAGGAAAAAAAAAGACCAGTTGTCATATTTATCTCACACACGCTGTTTCCTGACCTACTAGACCTGACCTTCTTTCCTGAGCTACTAAAACCCATACACTATACAAAAGCATGAACTTATCTCTCCTTGCCTAAAAGAAACTTAATAAGAGTTTTCTGAAAAAATGTGAGGAACTAGAATAGGCAAAAAACTTCGATGAATAGCAGCAAAATGGATCCTGCCTCTATTCCCTCTTCTCATTTCATTAAGTCATAATTGTTTAGGTCTTTGCGATGTGATTGATGGATCCTGTCTGACAGAGGTAGCAGCAAATTTAGCAGTCCCTACAGTATCATTTTACTTCATGAGGAGAAATGAAGAGTCCATTGCTACTGTAATATGGGATGAGTGATTCCATATCATTCTGAAATAACTCCCATTGTGCTGATAGTTCAAAGCATAACGAGAAGTATTTTGACACTTGAAAAATGTATGTGTTTATTTAGTCATACTCAATATGTTGTTCTGCCTACCCAGGTTCCTCTTGCATTTTCAGTTCTTCACCCATGGACTTTGGATCAGCCCACAAGGATTAAAAGAAAAACTCCAGCTGACTGTGATGGGTTTATGCTGATACATTCCTGCCCCCATTCTGCTGTGACTAAAGTATGTTAGAAATATTTGTAGAAATGTGATCCTTTTTTGCTGTGGGTTATGAGCTGCCTATCTTTGGCTATGTATGTAACACATATTCAGGGCAAACAGTTCTTTCAGATGTTCCTCATAGCTACACTTAGGCTGAGACCAAGAACACTGCACAAGGAAATCCAAAGCCTTGTTTTCATTAGTTTATTTTTATAGTACAGTACAACTGGCTATCTTCCCTTCTGAACTACTCAGAGTCTTTTTGCTCAAGGGTAGGTCACTGTCTAACATTCTGCTAACGCTCACACGTGTACAAAAAGTTCAGCAGCTCTTGGGCATTTTATCTACTGAGTCTTCCTTGGCACTACCTTTCATTTTGCCTCTGGCTAAAACACAGGTTCTTATGAGACTTCCCTTCCTCCATATTCCCATAACACCTGCCCTATTGCTACAGCTTCTGTTGTCCAAAACGATCTTTCCACCAATTGCTATGAGTGACATGCTAGAGGTGCTCTGATACCGGAATGCTGGAAGTACCCTTCAGTTACCAGATATGCATCCTGCTGCTCAGTGAGGGCTCTCATCACAGAGCTCAAGCTGCTTTTCAAGCAATGAGAGCTGTAGTGTGGCAAGTGGTGGGTATAAGGGATGGGAACAAAGTCTCTCCAACCAAGTCTTTTATCTTTATTTCGGTTTGCAGCCGATTAGGTATTGATTTTAGAAAACAGAATTAGAAATTACCTGGGATGGCTTGATTTGTGGCTGTGTTTTGGTAACAATTGTTTGGTTTAACATGTAAGTAATGCAACAATAGAACTGAACTGACTGGGCTGAGAAATCAGAATTTCTGTTGTGATGGAATTTTTAGTTCTACAATTTCTTTCTTATCTTAGAAAAAACAAAAACAAATTATCAAAAAATTTCAGACAAAACCAGAGACTGTCAAAATATCCAATTACAGATAGATGCCTTCAGGTATCTTTTGTTCAGCTTCATTCTGCCTGTTCGCCTATAGATCACTGGTCTTGGCTACATTTTACTTCAAGTCCTCCCCTAGCTGAGCCCGTTTCTGCACTGGTGCATGGGCAATACAGTCTGGTAAGGGAGCTTAATCTGCCCAGGTGAAAGACAGTGTTTTCACTGAAAATGCTTCTTACAGGAATCAAGGTGTAGAGGCTTAGGCATGAATATCTGGCCTGAAATTGGACATTGAGTGCTTTTTTTTTCCCTGCTGAAAATAAAATTGGCAAAATGAACAGCTTCTAATTCTGCAGAACCCACATTTTGCACTGAGAAAATTCTTTAATGGCAAATTTCCCAAAAAGTTACAAAATTGCTTATGTTTCTTTTATAATTCACACAGAAATTCCTTGATTTTGACACTAGTCATCACTGAGACAGAAGGTGAAATGGAAGACAAGTTATATATGTTTTTGATTAACTTTTTAATCTTACTTGTAATGTATTCCTGTTGCCCTAAAGCCAGCATATACAGAAGTCTTATAAAGCCTGGGGTGAGTCGGAAGGTCTTGAGTAAGAATTTCCCCTAAAGGGATAAAATATTATATCTGAAGCAGGGTCATCCATAAAGTAGTCAGTATACAATAGTAGTACCCTACATAATGGACCTTGCATACTTTTATATACACATTTCTGAAAATCTGGTCCTAATTCAGATAAAGGGATTTAAGGAGTTACTGTAGAGCTGATGTTCTTGTTTTCATTTCAGATTCTGAAGATAACGATAATCAGGAGAGTTAAGCGCTGCAAACAAAACAGAAACAAGAAATAACTCCTAATGCATTGAAGTGTTGGTCTTCTATTAACACCCACTGAACTCCTAAAATGTTGTTTTCCATATGAAATACACAGTCCAAAGCATGATTACTAGAAGGGTCATAATTTGAATGTTTGAGGGTTTATCTGAATTTTTTGTAATTTCTGAAAGATAGAAGAGCCTTTTTACAAGGGAACAACAGAAGAGGAAAGCACTGAAGTGTTGCTTTTGCCACCACATGCCCATGGCACAAGAGTAGCCCATTGCCCACAAAGCAAGGGAATGCAACTAATGAAAGGCAGGACCTCTACTATGACTAAACATTAGTGATGGTAATTGGGCATATTCTTGGTTACAGGCATCTGCGCAGTTTCAAGAGCACTGACTACTTCTGAGCATGAGATTATGTACAGCGAACAGTGGGACTAAAGTTCTTAGCAATTGTGTTTAGATTTGACACTGATAAGAGAGGATAGAGCTGAACACTTTCAGTTGAAAGGGACCTTCAATGATCATTTAGTCCAAATTCCTCACCACCTCAGGGCTGACAAAAATTTAATGTGTATTATGAGAGGCATTGTCCAAATGCCTTTCGAACACTGATAGGCGTGGGGCATCGACCACCCCTCTAGGAAGCTTAGCCCAATGTTTGATCACCCTATCAGTAAAGAAACATTTTCTAATATCTAGTCTGATCATCCCCTTATGCAGCTTTGAACTGTTTCCACAAGTCCTGTCACTGAATACCAGAGGAAGAGATCAGCAAAGCTGAAGAGCCTGAGACACTGGAGGAGATGAAAAGAACAAAAGTGGTCCATTCTAGCAATATGGTGATAGAAGGTGATCTGTTTGCAGTGTCCCAGTATGAAAAGAAGAAAACTACCAAAGAAGAAGGCTCTCTGAGTAAATCAGGAGTAAAGGTTTATAAACTTGCTACAAATAAATTTAGTTTGAAAGCAGTTCCTATACTAAACATCAGAGGAATAAAGGTCTGCAACAGCCGCTACATTAAAAGACAAGGAGCTTCAAATTTCTTTTCATTTGGATACTATCAAATTTGTGAATTGCATTAAATGATGGAGTTTATACTGAAAAGGGTTTTATTATCATGAATTAGAGGCCCAGTGTATATTTATGTTGATTTTTCATACTGCAGCAACAATTATTTCCTTGAGTACAGCAGGTTTTTTGCCCTGAAGGAAGAAGGGCGTCATGATCAAATAGTAAAATAAAGTTATATAGATTTGAATTAGACTTGCCATGCAAGTTCATGAGGTTTTGAGCAGTAATCTAACCTTTGATCCTCAAATTTCTCCTGCTGTAAAACTAGGACAATGACAATCATCTTTGCTTTACATTGTAAAGCATTGCTTTACAATGCTACTGATGACTAAATTAATTAACAATATTGGATTAGAGAAGGTTATATAAATAGTGAAAAATATTCTCTGAGTAGGAAATCTTATTTTGCTTTTTCTTCCATCCACCTAATCCGAAGTGATTGTTGCTAGAATTGTCAGCTGGATACATGACTGCAATGATGTACCTGGTACACACAGGTATATCTTCTGAGAAGTAATGTCAACTGACACAAAATGTCTGAAAAAAGTCCTACTCTAGATAAAATTTTCATATTTTGCCACTGTCACATCACTGGAGATTATTCAGTGATTGAACAGGAAAAGAAAATCAGAGGCTCTATTACCTCCAGGGTTACACTTACTCTTTCATATCTTTTCCAACTGTTGAATTTGATTGCCCTCAATAATGCAACTGAATTCTTTGTTTATATAACCTGTTTCATTGCGTTAGAGATTCTATTTTCTTTAGCTGACCTAGTCCTGCATTCAGCTTTGAAATGGTAAATTGCAGCAAGTATGTAGCTGGAGTACTACCTGTAAAGTGTGGACATATTATACAAAAGCAGAAGCACTAGAATTAAAGCGGTGAATACTGAGGCTAAATTATAGATAGCTTGACCTCAGCTAGACCAAGGCATGGGCAAAAATTCAGTCTGATCCCTGTCCTGGCGTTGCAGCTGAGATCACTGCAACAGAAGATCCTGTAACATCTCTTCAATGTGATTTGGCAATGTTATTCTGAAGAGCAGCACAAGCTAAGTCTACCTGTAGACCCTGTACACATTTGTAGGACCTTAACTGTCCACAGGAACATAGAAATCAGTTCAGAAAAAGATACTAAAATTCCAAGTGCTTTCACACATCTAGATAATTGAAGTAACGACAAGTTCGAAACGGTGCAGACATTACTATGTTACCCCTTTTTTCCCTGCATTTCTCTTAGCACTGACTGAGCTCTTGACCATCTAGACTCTCCCTTGAGGACAGATGTACCTGTGAAGACAGCAAAGAAAGCTTTGGTTGAGTTTCTGCTGCTGTGTACTTGCAAGAGCAAACAAGATACCAAAGGGCTCTGCTTATAAGAATCCTAACACCTTTTATTTAGCTGTGAATATACCACATTCCTTGCTTTTGTAGTAAGGTCTGAATACTGGAAACTTCCATTTATTTCTCAGTCTACGCTGCAGGTTAATGTTACAGTTGGAAGTGTATGAAAAATAACAGATTATAAATGGTGTCCTGAAGTTCCCAGCACAACCATAGACTGATCATTACAGGCAAGTGTAATTTCCCTGAAGATGTTTTCCCCATGCTGGAGCAAAGTTGAGATGTATAGCCCTACAGATTCTTTGAACCCTTAAAGAGTTTGTTGTTTTATTGTCTTCTGACAATGATTTTAGCGGTCAAATCTTTTTCTACAGGTATTTCCCTGCTAGCCCTCAAACAGGCAGCAATCTCCTGTCATTCAATCATTGCAGTTAATTCTGATTCCCTGTCTCTGCAAGGGTAAGTGTGACTACCACCCTTTCTATCAACCAGCATCATCTGCAAGGTTTCCAAGAAACAGCTGAGGCAACAGTCCCTTGCTTCTGTTTCTAAGCTAATAGCAGTTAAGTTAGGGGCTGGAGCATCTCAGCTATGGGGACAGGCTGAGGGAGCTGGGATTGTTCAGCCTGGAGATGAGAAGACTCTGGGAGGTACCTTATAACTGCCTTTCAGTACTTAAACGGAACCTACAGGAAGGCTGAAGAGGGACTTTTCACAGGACTCTCCAGTGACAGGACAAGAGGAAATAGTTTTAAATTGAAGGAGGATAGTTTTAAACTGGATCTTAGGAAGAAATTCTTCAGTACGAGGATGATGAGACTCTGGAATAGACTGCCCAGAGAAGTTGTGGATATTCCCTCCCTGGAGGTGTTCAAGGCCATGTTGAATGAGGCCTTGAGCAACTTAGTCAAGCTGAGAGGTGTCCCTGCCCATGGCAGGAAGGTTGGATTAGATGATCTCTAAGGTCCCTTCCAGCTTAAGCCGTTGTTCTATGATTCTATGATTCTATCATTCTATGAAAATGCGTTAGGGTGGATATAACCTCTTAAGTTGCAATTGAGCTGTATTTTTGTTTTGAAAATTGACTCATTAAAACAGATCAAAATGTTTGCCTGCATGATGCCTAGGAGCTTATTCTGAATGACACTAGTCACTTAAACCTCTCATGATACAGGTTAGACATCCAGCTTTACAGAACATGCGGTAGAGACAAGAAAAGACCTAATGAGTGTGCTATTTGACAAGATTACTTTCTATATCACAGAATCATAAAATGGTTTGTGCTGGAAAGCACCTTTAAAGACCATTTAGTCTAACGCCTCTGCCATGGCAGGGACCCCTTCCACTAGACCAGATTGCTTAAGGCCTGGCCTTGAATGTTTCCAGAGATGGGGGATCTATTACCTCTCTGGGCAACCTGTTCCTGTGTCTCATCGTCCTCATCATAAAAAATTTCTTCTTTGCATCCAGTATAAATCTACCCTCTTTCTGTTTAAAACTACTACCACTTTTCCTGTCACTACAGGGCCTGGTAAAATATCTCCATCTGTCTCTCTTATCAGCCCCCTTTATATATTGAAATGCTGTAACGAAGTTTCCCCAGAGCCTTCTCTTCTCACTGCTGAACACCAACGCTCTCGGCCTCTTCTCACAGGGGAGGTGCTCTGACCTCCTGGTCATTAGGAAGAAATTCTTCACGGACAGAGTGGTCAGACACTGGAATAGACTGCCTAGGGAGGTGGTTGAGTCGCCATCCCTGGATGTGTTCAAGTGTCATTTAGATGTGGTGTTGGGTGATATGGTTTAGGGGTGACCTTGTAGTGTAGGGTTGGATGATTCCACGGGTCTTTTCCAACCTGAATTGTTCTATGATTCTGTGATTTTCATGGTCCTCCTCTGAACTTGCTCCAACACGATCATATATCTCCTGTGCTGAGGACCCCAGGGCTGGATACAGTACTACAGCTGGGGTCTCACCAGAGCAGAGTAAAGGGGCAGAATCACCTCCCTCAACCCACTGACCACTCTTCTTTTGTTACAGACCAGGATATGGTTGGCTATCAAATACAATTAGTCCCAGTGTGGACCCCTGAAGGATCCTCCGTCTCTCTTTCTGCACTACTTATCACTTCAAAATTGATGTCAGCTTCACTCTTTGGAGTCTCCTCTTTTTTCCTTCTTTCAGAAATGCCTGTTAGCTTTTACAGAGTGGATATAGACTAGAAAAAGACACCACTGTCTTTGCTACAGTCTCTACTCATGGCTAGGTGTTCTGATCTGTTCCTTTCCCTTGTCTAATGCTGAGGTCTCTTCCCATTTATGTGAAGACCCTTCTTTTTCCAATACTATGAAAAGAACAATATAGGAGGAGACATCAACATATTAGATGCTGTTTACAGTCATATATGAATTAAAGAGATTTTGCTGCCCTCACTTTCTGTGTCTTCCAGAAAGGAAGATTTTTTAACTAGATGTCATTTCCATTACTGCATTCCCAACCCATAATTTGCAAGTCATTATAGAGTCTAAAACACACACACCTTTCCTGTCTTTGCGGTAATCACAGAATTACAGAATGTCAGGGGTTGGAAGGGACCTCTGAAGATCATCTGGTCCAACCCCCTGCCACAACGGAATCCCCTAAAGTGAAACACACAGGAATATATCCAGGAGGATTTTGAAAGTCTCTGGGGACAGAGACTCCGGGGACAATCTCTCTGAGCAGCCTGTTCCAGTGCTCCATTACCTTCAGTGTAAAGAAGCATCTCCTTATGTTTAGGTTGAATTTCTTGCTTTCCAGTCTGTGAGCATTGCCTCTTGTCCTGTCACTGTACACCATCGAGAAGAGGTTGAGCCCATCTTCCTGACACCCACATTTCAGGTATTTATACGCATAAATGTTCATTCCTGTGTATTAATTTCCAACTTTAATTAGTATTTTGCTTGCATGACAGGTGGCCTGGCTGCCTGCTTCCTACTTTCGCTCTGGGTAAAAAGAAGCAAGTCCTAAACGCCTCTGTGATGTTGAAGCCAGATCAGGCCCCAGAGAGCATCACGCACAAGCTCATGTCAGCGTACACAGGTAAGTTGCACCAAGCATAAAGGCTTGCCGGGCCTGCTTGGGACCCTAGTTAAGTGCCCAGGTTATTTACCTGAACTGATCTTTTTGTCAAGAGCTGTGAGAGAAATTCTCAAAGTAATTTTGAACTCACTGTGTGAAATGCAGTTATACCTTACGACAGCAGCAAAGGTGCCCTTGAGACCTTTCTTCTCTTTGCCCCTCAACTTTAAAAAGTCATAACACTGCATGCTGGGAGAGAAATAAAGTCAAAACATTTCTGAACTGCACCACACTGTTGTACTTAATGTAGAGTATTCTGCACTAATAGAGCATTTTGACTTGGCCCATTTTCAACTTGATAGCTCTAGTTTCCAATTCTATTTGGACAAAAAATCTCACCGTTTCCAGATGACTGAGAAGGTAATGCAGCATCATTTCTTGTGACGCTGACTATTATTTAACATAATGTTTACTCAAAGTCAGCCCAGTGAAGAGATTAGCACCTACATAAATTTTAATGAAAAATTATAAAACCTGATGCTAATAAATCTTATGGTAAACCCAGGAACTTCTATAAAATTGTGAACTAACCAAACAGGGTCTCTTCTTAGGTGTGTTCCAATTTATGCATAAAATGAGGCTTGACACAATTGTCCCTGCATTGTATACTATTTTTCTGGATCGACAGTTTTGTTTCTTTGTGCAGGTAGGACATATTAGTTTTCTAAGTGAGAAAATGAGCAGCTGAAAAAAAAAAACCCACCACACTAAAAATCCAGCATTAATTTGTCCACATATTCCTGCAGATTTAAAAACGAAACATTACCTTTTGGTGGAAATACTGAAAACTGCACAATAACACATGAAAATTACCTTTGAAAATACACTTGTTATACACATAGTTGGGAAATGTTAAGGTTATTTTTTAACTTTTTTTTATTACTATCATGTGTAGCTCTGTTTCCCAAAGTGCATGTGCCTTTCTCCCTGCTCCATTCGTAAGGTAAGATCAAGTAGGACTGAAAAGAATTGCTAGAAAACTGCATTTACAAGGCACAGACAGATTATCATTAAAGAAAGAAGGACTCCTTGTTCCTCTCCTGGCAGCAGGGAAGTCCCAAGAAGTCCCTGGAAGAGAGTATGAGTCTGGGCAGTGACCCCTCAGATGAGAGGAGGGTGGTGGAGGTACAGCTCCCCAGGGACTTCACAGGCACAGCCTGCTTGAGAAGTGTCTGACGTGTGACCTGAGTCAGCACCAGTTCTCTGTGTGATGGGTTATCAGACATCCTAATGGAGCAAAATAACGTGAAGACACCTCTCCTTCTGCTCATGGTTCCTGCAGAAATTCCACCTAGCTGCTGGGTTAACTCCTGTTTATCACACATTAAATTCCAACACTGTTGCCCTGCTTCTTTGCAGCCATTCCAGAGAGGCTCTCAGCTTGGGCCCAGGCAGCTATTTTACTGTGTGTGCATGAACAATGAAGATAAATCTGAAGCCAGTTCAATATATGAGCAGTCCCACTGCAGCAGCAAGGCTGTATGCCTGAGTAAGTGCTCACTTGTGGGAAGCACAGTTACACACGCTTGGTCTGAGTTTCATTGAGGAACACTCTTTAATTACATTATTATTATTCAAATCGCATTGCCCACCAGAAAAAAAAAATAAATCTTTGTAATTGGTTTAGTTTTCTCATTATTTCTATTTAATGTCTCACTGTCCCTCACCCCCCTCCTCAATACATGATAAATTTGGAAAGGTCTCAGTATTAATTATTTTCAAGTAAGTGTGTATATTCTTTCCAGCATCACTTCTCCAAATCCTTAGGGAAAATGACAGGGTCAGCTTCTATTTCTTAAAGTGCAATGATTTTAATACAATGAGAGAGAGAGTAGGAATCAAACCACTAATCAGGGACTTTTACATCTAATCATCCCTCACACTCTCTCTGCTTATTTTTGCTCAGAGGCACTTTCTGATACCAGAAACAGTGCATTGCTGATCACACAGTTGGGGTGGACTTTTTTCCCAATTGTAATATGCAAAACAGTATTAGATGTGCTGGCCTGAGTTTCAGCAGTCCAGGAAGCGTTGAGTGCACTGAGTGACTAAACGCATGGAAGCAACTAGTTGGAAGCCCATGAGCTGCAGTGGAGTAAGGCTCTTTAACATCAACAAATTTTATTACTTTTAATCTGATCAGTGTCTTCCAAGCAATTGGTTCTGTAGATCTTTGAGTGATACAGATCTAATCTGACTTAAATTCAGCTGTCAGTATTGATGCAGTAAATTTCTATTTTCTCTGAGTGCTAACTTGAAATTGTGTGAAATAGTGAGATTCACTTAATCACACCATTGCCTCACCCATAACCATACCTTCTCAAGCACGTATCATTCATGTCTTGACTTCTGTATCCATAAAAAATGAACATCAGATACATAAGATAAGGTTAAACTCAAAAGTTGCCAAATCATTACGTTATCCAGCTAGTGATCCCTGGTTCTCAGTGCAGTATGTCCTCAGGTCCTCAGCTAGAAAACTCTTTCATGTTTGGGTTCCTGTGCTGTTCTATGGAATGCATAAAAGTATGATGCCTCGGCCATCATCTCCTCAACAGCAAGGTCATGGCTACAGGGAAGCTCTATATCACTTGAGTGAATGATTAATACCTGCTTGTGTGTAAGAAAGAACAGATTTCAGTAACTGAAGCTGTCATTAAAAATCTGTTTGAGATGGCTGCATGGGTGGAAGTTTGAAGAGAGACAGTGCAAACTTGACATGGACTTGTCAAATGAGAGAGGTAAGAGAAGGTGAAACAGAAAATCTGCATAATTACATTAACCATATAACTATAAAGGGCTGATGCACTGAAAGCCTAAGGATGCTGACCGTGGCCAGCTTGCTATGGCAACTGTGGGGCAGGGCCATCCCAGCTGGCATGGTACTTGGCTGGGTGCTGCATTTTTGGGGGCCTGCCCTTCTGGGAGGGCTACTCCAGTCGTACACAACTTTGTTGCCCAGGGGCAAAAGAGTCATTCAGAGTGAGAGAACACGGATAACGGATTCTCCTTCTCTGCTGTCTCCTCCAGCTTCCCTCCAAATGACACTGGGTCTCAGGCAGTTTAGTGCTTTGCAGTTTTGTCAGTGATGCTCGCTATCTGATTGATGTGATTGTCACGTGAAAGCGATATCACAGTGATGCTAACAGCTCAGCTTAAATCATGTGTCTCTGCTTCCAGGGGAGAGCAGCAGCAGCAGGAAAGTAGCACGCCCAATGTACTCCCACCTGAACAAATCTGTGCAGCTGCAAAGAAATTCACCATCTTCTTCAGTGTTTTGTCTCTTCATGTCACTGTGGAATGCAATGGTAAAGACAAAACTTTTTTTTATTTTCCTAGGGTTTCTGGACCATGAGAGTCACTCAGCATCTACTTGAGAGTTAATTTAAAGGTGTGTTCTGTCAGGTGAGCATTAAGGCTGACTTGGAGGGTGATGTTTCCACGATAATCCACGCTGATATATGATAGCTGAAAGCTAACACCACAGCTGCAGTCAACCAAAGCTGTTTTGCAATAAGTGACCTGTTTGGGTAAAGGTGCCGTTCTCCATATCAGATTTGAAAGCTTGGAAGGAGATGGTGGGAGTGTATAAGGAAGATCTGGAATGGGTAGTGAAAGTAATGGAAACCTTAATTTGACATAGTGATCCCAATTGAAGAGATTTGCAAGTTATCTTAAGTAATCTAATGTTGTATGAGGACAAAAGTTGTTCTGGCTAAGGCTAGAGTCAGGGAGATTAGAGGATCATCTTCCAGCTAACAATCCTAATTGAAATCTTAACAATTGTGTTCACAGACTAGTATCAACGAACTATCAGAGACTGATTTTGCATGGTGTTCAGAATGCAATTCCAAAAGCAAAGAATTGGTCCAAATTGTATCAAGTTATTGAGAGAAAGAATGAGGAACCCTCTTCTTTCCCTGAGAGACTGATGGAAACAGTGAGAAAATATATTGATCTGAATCCAGAAAATGAAGCAGACGCTATCTTGCTAATCCACCTTTTTGTGAGACAGTCTAACTTAACCACGAAAAGATATTACAGAAGTTAGGGGGGAAAATGCCAACTTGTTAAGCAAAATACTGAAGCATGCTTGGAAAGTCTATAACAAGAGAGAAAGTGGAGGAGGAAAAGCAGAGAAAAGAAAAACTCTACGATAACAAGCCACTGGCAATGACCATAGCCCAGGAAAAGAACAGGGCCAGAGGCCAGTGTTATCAGGCTCCGAGAAGCAGGCAAGATCCTGGTGGAATGTCAAGGGCTGGAATGCCATTAGAAAAGATCGATGTGCCTTCTGCAAAGAGAAAGAGCACTGGAAAAGAGAATGCCTGCGATTGAATCTGCAGGCAGGAATTTGAAGGAATTCTGAGGCACACAGCTAATGTGATGATGGTTGGTTCAGACTGAGGAAACTGAAGGGAGGACGAATTGGAACCCTCCTCCACAGAGCCCCTCATTATAATAAGGTTGAGGAATAAGAAAATAATTTTTCTAGTAGATACAGGAGCTACTTATTTAGTATTAAACACATGTAAAGGTAATTTTGTTAAGCAGAGAGAGTCAGTTATTGGTGCCACATGGCAAAGAGAAAGCCAGGCATTTTTTTTTTAGCCTTTGAAGTTTCGAATTGGAAAAGTGGGCTACCCCATCAATTTCTAAATGTATCAGACTGCACTATATTGCTATTGAGCAAACAAGTTCATATTCTTGAAAATAAAGGTCTGGATGCCCAAATTCTTATGTTACAGATAAAAGTGCTGTCACGGGAGGTACCAAAGGAAGTTAAAAACACTGTAACCCTTCTGGTTTGGGCCTCAGAAACACCAGGAAGATCTCAAGCAGCTGAACCGGTAACCACCCAACCGAAGCCAGATGCCAGACCGGTAAGGCGAAAGCAGTAGCCAGTTAAATTAGAAGATACCTTTCAAAACAACCAGATAATGTCAGCAAAGAGGGGACATGTCCCTGAGCAGTGGCGGCCATAGTGCTATTGATCCAGGAGGAGCACAAGTTGACAATTGGACAAAAACTGACTGTATTTATACCTCATGCAGATACAGCTATCTTAGAGCAGAAAGGACAGTGGCTGTCCCCGAGCCAGATGCTGAAATACTAAGCTGTTCTTTTGAAGCAGGACGACGTGGAATTGAGATTGACTGCAATCCCGAATCCAGCGACTTCCCTGTAACTGCTGACTCTGAGCTAACTTACTTGCAGATGATGGAGCAGGTGTATTCCAGCAGAGCTGACCTGAAGGATGTGACCATGGAAGATATGGACTGGGACTTGTTTGTGGATGGAAGCAGCCTTAGCGAGATGGAATATGAAAAGCAGTATGTGCCGTGATAACTGTAAAAGGAGTAGTCAGGGCTACAGCTCTACCACCTAACACATTGGACCAGAAAACAAAACTTATGGCTTTTCTAAGAGTCCTGGAGCTGTCACAAGACAAAATTATTACTACTGGCAAATACACTTTTCTGAACTACTGCGACAAAATGGGTATCGGTACCTTTTGGTAATGATAGATACTTTTTCAGGCTGGCCAGAGGCTTTTCCTTGTTGCGCTGATAAAGTAAGAGAAGTATCAAAGGTATTACTTAGAGAAATAGCACCAAGTTTTGGGGTGCCTATAGGACTATCTTAAGATATGGGCCCCACATTTCATAACAGAAAGAATGCAAAAGATTTTGTCATTAATTCCAGACAATAGGGGCAGGAGTCTAGATGAGCAGGAAAATATTTAATACTCTAGAATTGATAAAGAATCAATAGAACAATTGGGTTACTGTCAAAGAGCACAATAAGATACATTGAGGGACAGACTCCGTATAATTTTTTTTAAATGAGAAATGAGTAGGGAAAAATTTATACAAAATTTATGTACTACAATTTGACAGGTGACTCAGCAATGTGAGGTATGCTTGAAAATAAGATTTTTCAGAACTTCCTAGACAAAAGGGGCTTAGATACTTACCTTTTCTGGATGGCCAGAATCATTTCCTTGTAGAACAAATAAGGCTAGAGAAGTATCGAAGGTAATACCTTGATTGGAGGTACCTATGGTCATCTCATCAGATAAGGATACTCATCTTTGTGAGCAAGTACTGCAGTAGGTTACCAAACTATTAGGAACTGGTTAGCAGTTACATTTGCCCTATAGGCTGCAAGCCAGCAGGCAGATAAGCAAGTGAATCATATGATAAAACAGCAGATAGCCAAAATATGTCAAGAAGCAAATCTATATTGGTATCAAAGACTACCTATCGCACTGCTTAGGATACGTGTGAAACTTAGGGCCAAGGAAAATCTGAGCCCTTTTGAAATATTGTACAGGAGACCACACCTGGCTAAATATAAAGGGGAAGATTTGAATCGATTGGGAAATATTATCTCTTTGGGAAAACAATTAGAGAAAATTAATAAGAATGTTTTGGGAACTAGAGCTAAGGGGTTGGACCACCAAATCCAACTATTTAGCCCTGGAAATAGGGATTATATTAAGATTTTTTCAGGTAATCCATTGGAAAAGAAGTGGAAAGGACCTTACCACATGTTGCTGACTACTTTTACTGCAATCAAGATAAAGGAACAACCAGCTTGGATCCACTATTCCCG
>NW_009734482.1:0-59778 GCF_000703405.1 Apaloderma vittatum | reverse complement strand
AAGAGAGCTCCAGATAAGCAATGGACGGCTGAACCCCTGGGACCTTTGAAATTAAGACTAGAGAGATATTAATATGAAAAAAGGACATAAGCACACAAGTGTTTTGGTTACAATATCTGTCATAGGCATTGTTGCTGCTTGGAATGAAAGGTAATTCAGGCATTCGTCAATGACACTAAGGCAAAAAACTGCTGGATCTGAATAGCACTACCTAGAGGCCCCAAACTGCCACTGTATGGGATTGCCAGTACTGATTGGTCTCAATATTGGATTTGGAATTTTAATAATGCTTGTAAATATGGCCAGGAACATGATACTTCCAAAGGACCACAATTTGGCCTAGTTGTTCTAACAAATAATACTTTATTTTGTCAATGGGACTCCCAAGACAGATCAACAGATTTAGGATATGGGAATGTAACAGTGATAGGATGTAGTTGGAATTATTCAGCAACTGCCATATATGACAGGACTGTTTGGAGCCAAGGCTCAAATATAAATTGTGGTCCTCGTCCTGGTTTGGACATATATAAATATGGCATGAAAATAGCTCCCATGGGTAGTGGTGGTTGTGTGGAGATGGATATGCATGAAAAGCACTACCTAGAAAGTGGTACAGCGTGTGTACAACAGGACATCTAACCATCCAGGACACTCTATGTAGCCACTCCCATATACCCCCAGGATTTTTGAGAAGTTTATTGTTGAAAGTACAAAAACAAACCTTACGTCCCTTAACAGAATGACCCTCCAGATTTTGTAGTTTTTTACGAGAGTTATTCTCTATGCTAGGGTTTAGTGCATTGGAAAAGGCAATTGTGAATATTTTGGCTACATTAGAGGAAATACTTAGTGCTTCTCTGAATGCTATTGCTAATACGCAAGTCAAAATCACTTCCATATCGCAAGGAGTGGCACAGAACAGAATGGCCCTAGACATAACGACTGCAGAAGCGGGAGGAGTATGCACAATAATTAATCAGAGCTGTTCTAGTTATATAAACTGAGAAGGGCAAATTGAAGAAGACTTGCATAAAATATGGGAAAAGGCTAAGATTTTCCATGAAATCGCTAAAGACAATTCAGAAGGGGGTTTTACAGATTTATGGGATATGCTGACTTCTTGGCTTCTTAATTTTAATTGGTTAAAACAGCTATTCAACAGATTGATTATTCTGATTATTCTGGTAAATTTAGGAATATTTGTTTGTATGTTTTTCAAATGTCAGAATTCAGCAGAGACATATAGTGACTGGAAGAGGAACAAGATTAGATATCAGGTGGAAACGGAACAATATTTTGCTAAGACCCTTGAAAAGGATGGAGTATTATAGAATTTTTTCAAAAGAATTTGCAATGATAAAGAAAAAGAGGGGAATAAAGCAAGGGCCTGATGGAAATTTACTAGCTAAAAGCCTTCTAACAAGCAGCAGCAATGAACTATGTAACAGTTGCATTGTGAGATGGATATGTACACATATTGCAATGCTCTGAGCAGGACTTATCTCTGAGAACAGAATGCAAGGTTACTATGAGAAAAACAGGTGCAGAGTGCTTCAGGACTGCAAACCTTGCTCGTCAGCAAGAACAAGGGAGTAGAGGCTATAGTTCACCAAAAGAACATAGTGATGGAGAGGAGAATGAAGTAAACGACCACTAGAGAGACTACAATGTGCATGAGGGAGGGAGTTTGACATATGTTAATCATTTCTCAGAAATATCATGAATATGTATGTATAACCTCCATATAAGCTATGCATCTGACTCTCTATGGCATGCACATCAGGCAGGAGCGATCACTGATGCTCCTGGTGCTGCAATAAAGAAAACCTGCTTAATAGTC
The DNA here is from genome assembly GCF_000703405.1 of Apaloderma vittatum. Lineage (NCBI taxonomy): Eukaryota > Metazoa > Chordata > Aves > Trogoniformes > Trogonidae > Apaloderma > Apaloderma vittatum. Next base: position 57,935 of record NW_009734482.1, on the reverse strand, counting down.
ACCAAGACTATTGAGTTCTGGTTTTGGCTTTTCACCACATCAAACCTTCAGGGCATGTCTCAAAGCAGAATGTTAGCTTTTGGACAGAGCTAAAAAGTAAGCCATATGCTCTCAGTGTGCTTATAAAGTGCAGGAGTAAGTAACCTTCTGTGGTATCCCACACTTAAAAAGAGAGGACTGTGAAAAACGTAAGCCAGATGATTTCTCTGTTGAGAGGCAACAGCATCCTGTGACAATTCTCAGCTAAGCATGAAGCTCAGAAAATCTGAGTCCTGGGAAGAAGACAGTTTTTCCTGAGGTGTTAAATTTCCAAAAAGGAGTGAGAACAACTACAGAGCAGCTGAGGTGCTGTGAACAGCGGTGACACATCGGATGACGGTGTTACAATTGTTCCTGTTCTGAGAGGAGTTGGAACAGACGGAGGCAAAATGTTTCATCCTTTTTGACTGAAGCTCATTCCTCAGTGTCAGATAATACACAGCAGCACAGCAGATTAATGCCAGGCGCTATCTATTCTTTTGTTTTTATTACAGTGAAAAGTATTTACCCCAAATCTGACCAGACTCCTTTTCAAGAGTGAGTTTTGTCTTAATTTCTGCAACAGTAAGGAAGCTAACTATGAGAAAAACCTAACTCATACAGCGACTTCCATCAGGCAACTGATAAACCAACCTCCAAGGCTGATTTGATTTTGTCCCCTTGCATTTTTTTTGGTTAAATGGTGGCAGCTGTGGAACAGTAGGCAGTGGGAAAAAAAATTAAACATTCTCAGTGTTAAAAGAGAGAAATTTAATATATCAGTCTCACATCTGACTCTAGACTAAGGAAGGATTTTTAAGGAACTGCTTCCAGTTTCCTGCCATGGTGCTCCTGAATTGTTGCACAGCCTTTTTGTTCCTGCTGGTAAGGAACAGCCTGCCTTGCCGCGAAACTGCCCTAACAGATCTTCCCTTTGTTAATATATCATCCCACATTGATCTTTTCTTATAAGAGACGATGAACTGAATCAAAAGTAAACCCCATATTAAACAGTAAGAAGTTAAACAGTAAGAAATATGTCCTTTGTAGCTCAAACAGGCAGCTACTGCAAGGAGAGAGTGCTGTTAGGCAGCTTGCTACATTCCTGTGATGTGCAAGAACCCCAGTTTTTTTCTTGCTAATCAAACTTTTTCTCAACAGTGAGCCGTTCCTTTTTTGCACAAGGCACACTCCCAGCAGCGGACTATCTCATAAACCTTTGATGCTGTGGGTTACACAATAACTGCTTGGAGCACTTTGATAATATAAAAGCCAGCCTTAATTGTGGATATATCTGCAGATGCCAGGTTGTCAGCACAGGTAATTGTGCCTATAATTCTGTTCCTGAGGTACTAAAGGCTCTGTGCCAAGTTCATGTGTTTTAGGACCCGTATCTTCCCCCAGCTTCCATACTCTTGCTATTTGAGATGTGCTCCATGTGTAAAGAAAGACAATGCCAAAATGTAATTGCAGCCTGCTCCAGTGCACAGCATGGTCAAATGATCTCATGGAAGTCAAGGACCTCAGTAAAAGCAATCAGAGAATAAAGAAGCAAGACAGATGCCACTGTTGAGAAGTTTCCATAAGAAATGCTAAAGGCAAGGGGAAGGAGAACAAGTTACTATTTTGCTTCAACACTAATATTTTTCAAATGGACCTCTCTAACTTTTTTTGTGTCAATTCAAACCAGACTTTGGAAATTATGTCTTCTGATTTCAGGGCGGTTTCACAGCTTGCTTGAGATCTTTCCCTCAAACTCCAGGAGCAGATTCATTTGTTGTTTAAAAACTCCAGGTTAAATGAACAAGACCAAGAATGATCTAAGGCTGTGCCAAAATTGAAATATATATGGATGTTACATTCAACTTTTCCCTTGTCAAAGCCCGATAGTGCTGATATATATATAATGCTAGATATATAATATCTATGTAACTAGATAAATACCAAGGGTAAGCTCCAGCACACACTAAGCAAGAAAGGACAAAGAAGGTTTATTTGCTTTATAACAGTGTAATAGATGTAATGAAGAAAGGAAATCGACAACAACATCTAACCTAATAAAAAAGATAAGGTGTTTTCATGAACTATGTATATTTTCCAAATTTCTTACTGCAAAGCGCTTTTAAATTTCCAGATTCACTATTATCAAACCTTAGAGTTAGATTTGTCAACACAGATTCATTAAGAAGTTCACTTTTGTGTACTGATGATGCCATTTACAGGAATAGGGGAACTGGATCTAGGCATTTTAGAAGTGTTATAGATGACCTTGATCCTCATAAGACAAATTCATTATCTATTTTGGCACGTAACTGAAATGGGAATTTAGTAGGCAGGATGTAAAAGTCCACAAAAACTCTAATTGCAATGACCACTTGTTTTCAAGGTGATTTGTCATGAAAATGGTATATGCAAATGGTCTCCTACTTTATATTATTTTCAAGGTCATGAAATCCCTTCTTCTTCTTCTCCCTGTTTTTCACTCCTCCCCAAATGTTTGAGTATTCTTCTTGTAAACAAAACTCAATACCTTTGGCATACAAATTAACAGCTCGTGCGCCCTCAGAAGAACACAAGCAATTTCAGTAAGTAAATATTTATCTATTATTCCTATCTAGCAATATATTGTTGATTGCAAACACTTCCACCTCAAGACTTGTCTGGACAAGCCTTGAATCTCCTTCTCATAAACACACATCTATATTGCTGTTAGTTACAAGCCAAGAATGTCTGACAGACCCTGAAGAAAATATAATTTTAAAATAATATATGCTTTACCTGCTTATTCATAAGTATGTAGATAATGGGATTGCAAACAGTGCTGCTTTTTGCTAGGATGGAAGGTATGATGCTTGCAACTGGAGTCACCACACCCGGCTTACCAAATGTTGCAAGTAATGCTATAACTCCATAGGGAATCCAACACACGAGGTAACAAATAACTGTAGTGATCACCATGAACAGTACATGGTATTCTCTTTTGCGGGCAGCATTCTTGTGGATTTTTCCAACCTAGAGGGAGGTGAAAAAAACAAAGAATTTAAGAAGATGAGATTTTGGATTGATTGCTTTAACAATCTGGGACTATTGGTCTTGGATAAGCAATGACAATCAACATTGTAGTTCCAGAAGCAAAACAAATACAAAGCAAAAAGTGAGAGAATGCACTGGGAAGACTTTGATTGTCTTCACCAGACACTGGGGGAAGCCTTGCAGACATCATAGAATCACAGGATCATTTAGGTTGGAAAAGACCCTTAAGATCATCTAATCCTGCCTTCCTTGTCTCAGTCTTTAACAGTAAGGCCTTCTTTTTTCTCAGTATCCAGTCTCCTGTGCTGGAAGACAGGGACAGGGAACAGAATGAAGCCCCCATAGTCCAATGGGGGAAATGGTTAGCAACCTGCTGCTCCGCTTAGATGCAGGATTTCAGGAAGTATTCAAATGTTTAAACTATATTGATTGAGTCTTGTACTCAGTCAAACATAATTACGTTCACTTTAAGGTCTTTTTTCCTTCCTGAATATGGTACTTGAGAATAAACTGCACCCAAAGGAACTAAGCCCCTGTAAAACTACCAAGATTAAATAAACAAAGAGGCAGATCCCTTGAATTCAATACACTCAAACTGTACCAAACAATAACAATAACAGAAAAATAATTAAAAGAAAAAAGCAAAAGGTGAAAGCCACTAATCACCCAAGTCAAATGTCATCTCCTGTTTCCTGGTGCACTGCTTGCACATGCTAATACAGTGGAAATAGTCAGATCTTTACCTACCTCTTTCTGGTGTGGGTGCTTTTGCATAACACGCATCTATGTATTGAACAGTAAGTTAAAACATGTACAGTAACTATGTAAATACATATGGAAGGCAAAATGATATGGTGATACTGTTTCTTTTCATTTAATTATGATCCTAGCCTTCTAGAGTGGTTGGTTGCACCTGGAGTTTCAATAGAAATATTCTCGTTGAAAGTAAATAAAATACACACAAACTTAGTCTACTAAACAATAACAAGTATTTTTCCTGTCTAGTCTTTTCATGATTTTCTGAAAAAAGACAATTACAAAATAAAATTCATCCTTTCTGAAAACACTGGGAGCTACTTTTTTTGTGCAAGAGCATAACTTTTTTTCTTATCATTTACTTTAGCTTGAAAAAAAGAATTAATAATAGATAATGGTCCAATCATGAATTGTTTATCTAAACAAATTTTTTCATGACTAATGGGAGTTTTCTGTGACTGAAGAATCCAGGAATGGTTAGTTATAGCTATGTTACAAGTTTAATATTAACCAAGGAATGTGAAGCCCCAGCTAGCCACAGCATCCACAGCTACAGATCTTCAATCAAGGCAGAGGCATCAGTCAGCACATTTTCCCTCTGTGTTTAGACAATATTTCTGTCTTGAAGATTTTGCAAGTTTACCCTCCGTAAAGATAAAATATAGATTATAAATAAGGAAGGAAAGATGTGTAAATGTGATGTGACTATGGGTGTGATTTTGGTATGTATCCTTTTATTTTCACATCTTTCACAGCTTGTTTCTTTCAGAAGGGAAACCTGAATTGTCACTGTGTGTGCACCAATATGTTAATAAACCTGTCTGTCTATTGACCCTAGTATTTTGCTTGTAAATTTGAAGAGGTTTTGAAACCTAGTAGGTGGAGAAATATCTTTAACACAGAATTCTTCACATATGACTGCAGAAGATGAATCCTTATTAATGTTCCCATTAAGAAGAAAAACGCAATGTGAAAACAAACTCAAATTAGACACCAGAGAATCCACTCTACTTCAGGTTCTGGTTTGATTTTTGTTTGTGTTTTTTAGCTTTCTCCGATAATTAAAAAGAAGAAAGTTCTGATCACAGCTGTTCCTTAAACAGGGCATTCTTGTGTCCCCAGCATCTACTACGGGTGACTTTCCACTGCAGTATTCTCTGAGTTTAAAACCTCATTTGTCCTGAGATAAACCTATTGAAAAGCAAACTTAGTTAGCTCTCACGCTCACAGAGTCTTTCAATTCATGTTTACACCAACATAACTAATTGTTTTGATTTTTATGTGCCTCATTTTAATTCTACAATATCGTTTACTTATAGTCCAAATTTTGAGAACAAGAAAATTAGTACTTTAAGGGGGTTTTAAGTACTTTTTTTTTTTTTTACAGAAGTATATTTCTACTTCCACTATTGCAGAGAGGAGATTAAAAGTATGGAATTGCAGTAAGAAATGCAAGCAGTGGACTAGAAGTAAGGAAGGATCACAAAGTATGTCTTCCTTAATGTTTCTAAATCCCAGGTGACCTAGCTGTCCCAGCTTTCCAGAGGGAAAAATGATGGTCCAAAGGACAAATGTCCTCTAGGCAACCCTTGCAATGAACCATAAATGTACTTGATGCTTATCGATTTTTATTTGATGTCCAAAGTTACTGCAGTTATTGGCTACGTTTTATGCTTAAGTAACTCATCTGCCCCCTCGGTGACAGTAATCTCACTTTTTCTTGGTGTCCTGGCCACCAGTAAATTGCAGGGCGTGTGAGGTGCTGGACTCGTGCTTGCACAAGTGAGGAGGTAGGAGAAGATTCTTATTGCTTTGATGCCTCTGAGCACGCTGCCAGGCTGTTGTGTGACTGTCCTTTCCCCAGCCCCGTGCACATCTCAGGAAACAACTGAACTGCCTGATCTTGTTTGTTCTGCTCCTTCTCCAAGCCACTTCAGCTGGCACAGAGCTCTTTCGATAGTGATGAAGGCAACAGCAGAGTCTTGGGATGGTTTTGGTGTCACCCTGGTTCATTCTGGGATATGTCAACAGCGCAAGAAATGCCAGAGGATTTCAAGAAGTGTTAGACTACTCTGTAGGAAGGGCCCCCCAGTTTTGGTTTTGAAACCGAACACTATATTTATCTACACACTCATGGTTTCATTGCCTTTGCAGCTTTGCACCCTACCTTTAGAAGGTGTTAACTTTAAAAATTCTTTGCCTACAGGTGATGGAAGGCATCCAACAAAATATAGCTCAAGTTGATGTAACCTAGAGAAAGATTACAGTTGTGCAGGTGAAAGAAGCAGTAGACAACTTAACATTAAAATTATTTTACTTCTTATTTTAGAACTCCTGGACAATTTAACACAATTGCTACACTGTATTTTCAGTAGTCAAGTGGAAGTGCCTCCCAGAAATGTCTAGTGTTTGGACAGCCAGCTGCTAGAAAAACATCAGACAGCAATGAGAAAAAATAGATTAAAAAAATATTCTAGAACAGCTGAGCTTGAAATCTAAATGTGAAGATATAGTATGTATAAAATACATATTTTAAATATGTAGAAGATATAAATCACATCTTTAAAATGGCACAAGAAATATTGGCCCATTGGGATCAGAATGATTTCTGCAGAATGGCTGGAAAACAAGTCTTTGCTGTAAATTCAGCTGTTTTCTCTAGAACAAAAATCATCTCCTGCCAAATTTGGTAGTCTAAATGAAGGGAAAGAACTATATTTAAAGAATTAGGGGGAGGTGGGGTGTTGAGGGTTTTTTTATGAGAAAATGGTGTGTCTCCCCTACTTTCACTCCGGGAAGTGGTAGAAGTGTGTTGATTTTTCAAAACTCAGCTGGAGACAGCAATGGGGAAATTTGTTTGATCTCAGGCATAAGACTGGCACAATTAGCTCTCATCTGCATTTGTCCTGTAGCCAAGCTACATTTCGCGTACATACCCAATACTCCTTTTTCCACTCAATCTGACCTGCAAGACACCACTAATTAGATGACTACGACAGTGTGCTGAGGAGGTACATTAGATACAACAGGTCACAGAGCATGAGAGAAGTCATAGCGGTATTCAGTGAGAACGATGGCAGAGGTAGGAGTGTCCTCAAAAGGGACCCAAGTGACACATTTCTAGGTTGACCTCAAAAGCTGACCTCCTCTCCCCTCCCAGCTGACAAGATGTAGCAGGTACATCATAGAATCACAGAACTGTCAGGGTTGGAAAGGACCTTAAAGATCATCTGGTTCCAACTCCTCTCCCACGGGCAGAAACATCCCCCACTAGATCAGGCTGCTCAGAGCCCCATCCAACCTGCCCTTAAAAACTTCCAGGGATGGGGCTTCCACCACCTCTCTGGGCAACCTGTGCCAGTGTCTCACCACCCTCATAGTAAAGGACTTCTTGCTAACGTCCAATCTGAACCGATCCATCTCTAGCTTCAGTCCATTCCCTCTAGTCCTACCACTACCTGACATCCTAAAAAGTCCCTCACCAGCTTTCTTGTAGACCCCCTTGAGATACTGGAAGGCCACAATAAGGTCTCCTCGGAGCCTTCTTTTCTCCAGACTGAACAGCCCCAACTCTCTCAGTCTGTCTTCATAGAAGAGGTGCTCCAGCCCTTTGATCATCCTCGTGGCCCTTCTCTGGACATGCTCCAGCACGTCCATATCTTTCTTGTGCTGTGGGCTCCAGAACTGGACGCAGTACTCCAGGTGGGGTCTCACAAGAGTGGAGCAGAGGGGAAGAATCACCTCCCTTGACCTACTGGCCACGCACCTCTTGATGCAGCCCAGGACACGATTGGCTTTCTGGGCTGCAAGTGCACACTGGTGGCTCATGTTGAGCTTCTTATCCACCAGTACCCCCAAGTCCTTTTCCTCAGGGCTGCTCTCAAGTCAATCACTGCCCAGCCTATATTGGTGCTTGGGATTGCCCTGACCCAGGTGGAGGAACTTGCACATCATTCACCAAGAGATGGGCTATATTTGCTGTTTCATGCACTTGAAAAGAAAAAAAAAAAAGGAAACTGGGTAGAGCATAGAAAATTTCAGCAGCACTGGTCAAAGACTGGAGGGGTCACAAACCAATGAAAGGGAGAGCTTACAATAGAAAAGGGAGAAGTTTAGTAAAAAGGGATGAAAACAGTTTTTGCTGTAACTGTGGAGCTTGTTAGGTTGAAGGTTCAAGGAAAGGACCTCAAGTATTTGTTATGACAGGTACTCTGTCAGGAACCTCAAAGAACATCCTCAGACTGGGTGCAGACAAATATGTGGTGCTGTCATGAGGACTAGTGGAAAAGCCATGACCTAGAGGAAGCTTGGCTTCCTCTGAAGAGGAAAGAGAATGAGTCTGTCCTTTTCCTTGCTGAAGGCTCGCCAGCTCCTTCTGAACTCATGAACACTGTCGTACAGCAGTATGGGAAAGAATAATATGTCTATGGGCTGTAAGAAATTATTTTAGGGCAACAGGTTCTGGTTACACAATTTAGACCTGCAGGGGGCTGTCTAAACCTCACTGATGACCAAGTCAACTGGTCCAGTCAGCCTGTGGCTGGAGGGAGCAGCCAAGTGGTAACCAGCAACCACAGCTGAGCCCATGGGCTTTTTTCCAGCTGAACACTGGAGCTTCCCAGCCCAGACAAAAGAGGACAGCAGCTCGCTGCCTCTGGTGAGGGATTTATTGCTTTAACTACTTTTCTTAGCCACTATGTGGCTCCACATGAGAGAAGAGTCCTGGGCAATGCTCTTCTCAAGGTGACAGCCTGCATCCTGCCCTGGTCCAGATCTCAAAGCTTGATTTACTGCAGTCCCTCCTCTGCTCCCTCTGAGTTTAGCTGGCCATGAGCTGGGGGACAAAAGGAGCACCTGTGGCGCTTCACCTGCTCAGAAGGCACAGGTGCCGGGAAAGACCTGAAGGATGGCTGTACACAGAGGCTGTGCTGTTGAATCTTGCAGGAAACTGCAAGGCCCACAGCGTCAGAGGTGCATGTCCAGGTCACCCCTGTAAGGCTGTGTACACTAACATGTACAACTATGCATACTCTCACCACCCATGGGCAACATGATGGGGTTTTGTACATATAAGTCAAGGGAGTTGGGCTGAAGTTGGCTATTATGAAGGGGAAGCTGTAGTGATGAAGATCTAACCTGATTGTTTTCACTGAATTCCCCCATGGTTTTCTGTTTTGGGTTTGTTTTGGGTTTTTTTTGCATTTACCCTAGTCTCTCCTCCTTACTTAACACAGCTATATGCTTTTTCTCACAAAGTATTTCCTTCATATTTTAACAGCTCCCAGTCATATTCAGCTGTGAACATTTTAAAAGGTTATGAAGAATATATGGCATCTCATCCATCTAACCACTAGATGGAAAGAATATACAGTAAGAATCCAGCATCCAGAGCCACTTTGAGTAGAAGGGACATGTGCATCATAGCATCTTTACAATTTGAGGGACTCTTTATATGTTTTGTCCTTCAAGTCAGTTTCTCCAACTATTTATTCAGATGGAAAATAATGTTAATTGTTATACTCTGTGTATCTAAATAGTGGATGTTGTAACCGTCCTTTACCTAGCCCACACTAAACAAGCAATACAGAAACAGGGTTCAAAGTGCTTTTTTCATCATGCCTCATGTGATATTCTTGGATCTGTCTTTGTATATTTTACACTCCGATAATCATGTTTTCTTCACTACTTCAAAACTGCATAGTAAAGAGAAGGCTATTTATGAGCAGCAGTGTTTGCTGTCACCCTCTTTAAGTGTCAGTTATAAGTGCTTATTTTGACATAATTAAATATACAACGGTACTACCAAAACCAGAGACAAATGAAATATTCATAATTATATGAGGGAAGTATGCCAATCTTTGAATATTTAGTCTGCTATAGCTTCTTGAAATGTACAGTGTGGAGCTAGACATTTTAATGCAAAAGCTGTAGTAGAGGAACAAAGATAGAAAAAAGATCATTCTTTTTTCCTTCATGATCCAGTCAAGTAACACAGTCCTCTCTGTTATGTCTCTAACAGAAGAAAACTAGAAATGCTCTCAATTTATTAGTATGAATAAACCTTTACTGAATCCAGGAGTGTCTCAAACTAAGCAGTGACTCAAATGTCAGTTATGATGATCTTCCTCCTTTCTTGTCTCCATGGATTCTGTCCTCCAGCAAAAACAAGGAAAAAAAGCCAAAAAAACCAAATAAAACACTGCAAAGCATGAAAAATTCTAAAAAGTTGCATGAAACAGAAGCTCCAAGTAATCTACTTTTCAGTGTGGGCAACCCGAGAACCAATATTTCAGGGATTAATACTGAGATAGATGAAATACTTTGTTTGTTGTTTAAGACAATCATGGGAAAAAAGGGTTCACTGGCTTGAATATAAATGCCTTCTTTATCAGCATTCAAGTGGCTTAAGTTCAAAACAAGAGTGAACACTAAAGAGATGTATAGTCTCTGTGGAAACAGGGACTAAACACAAACATGCTCTTCAGGTCATCTTAGAATTCAATGGGCCGTGACTCTACAAAGCATTTAGACTTGTATGTACACTGACTGAACTGAGATTTAAGCATGCGCTTGTGGCCACATAATGAATTAAGAGCAAGAAATACAGAAGAAGGAATCCATAAAATCACACAGAGATCTTTATAGTTAATTATTTTAATGTCACTATTAAGATTAGGAATTGAACTCTATAGAAAAGGTATTTTATCAGCTGAAGTTTGGCTTTATTGGGAATTTTTGTTATTGTAATGGGAATAGTGATCTTAACACCTGAAGGTGACGTGAAGCTATGCTTTAGATACAAAACTTGTAGTTTTGTACAATGCCCTTGAAGCATAACTGCTATTGCTGCTAACATCAATGAAGTTCTATTGTGGATTTAAGGAACACTGTAATCCTCTTAGTTGCAGGATTTTTTTCATTACACTAGCTAAAGGGCTTTTAGCAACAATTTGGCTTACACAGTGAACACATTCCCCTGCACCAAAAAAGCATCTTATGATATCACTTCCACCCCATACCACTTATATTTACCCTGACCTTCTCTCCTCACTGTGGATTTTCTAGCATCAGTGTGAACGAGAAAATTAAAGGTGTATTATGCACAACTATGACTTGGTTTGCACGAACAGTTTGGTCTTAGAAAGATGAATATATTACATACTCATATCTTCCTCAAGTGGAGGCTATCTCTTTTTTTTTTCTCTATAGCAGACATACCCAACAAGGACAATGCCTACAAAACCATGAGTATGGGCTTCCCATGCCCTGTGTTGGCAGGACACGGTCCAATTCCAGCACCGGAGCTGAGCATAGGCTGCACTTGGCCTTAACTAGCTCACCCTGCGTGTTAGCCAGCCTGTGCTCTGGGCTCAGCACAGGGCTAACGCAGACATGGGAGGTCTGCAGCCACCTTACATCTCACCAACCTGGAGTACAGGGAAAGTGTGCCTATCTCTACAGCAGCTGAGACAGACAGACGCAAGCAGCTAGCCTCAGCGTCTGGGGCTGCTGCTTCTGGTATGGGAGTGTCCTGGTTTGAGCTAAACAGAACCAATTCTGTTCAGTGATTTTACTTTTCAACTCAGCCTCTTCTAAGAAGCTGCACTTTCTGAAGTTAACAGTGTATTTTTGCAGACAGCGTCTGCTACTAGCACAGTCTGAGACCTCAAGGAAGACACCCATTTTGGCCTGAAAAACCATTGAGTCAAAGCTGGCTTTGGTTCTGGGGGTTGTGAAAGGTGCAATGGCATAACACAGAGGTTAGCATAAAAGATTTAGAGCCCTGGAAGAAACAAATGTTGATGGGCCTCTCTGACAGCAAATTCCAGTTGTTTTTTCTGGTCCTTTCATTCAAGGTAGCTGAAAGTTAGTCCCAGGCCCTAGGTAGTGTTTTACTTTTTTTCAAGGGAGAAGGAGGTTTTGGTACCCTGATGAACAAAAGCTAGAATCCTTCCTGACCTGGTGCTGAGCATCCAGGCTGCTGCTCTCAAGCACCTAGTAGCAAGAACTACAAGGCAGATCCACTATCCTTTTAGACTGCAGAAGAAGCCCAGAAGATTAATTTGGCCTAATCATTTGGTGGCTAAGGTTGTGCAAACTGAACCTCACCCAGAGAAGAGCAGAATGGGGACAGAGAGACAGGTACTCCTATTCCTTTTGCCTACTGCCCCATAAATCTGAGATTTTACATTAGTGTATTTACAGAAATTTATTACATTTCCAAAACAAATGTTAAAAGGAGAAAATTGTGGGGTTTTTTTCAAGTGATCAGGAGGAACATTAGAGACTTGGCAAAAGAATAATGCTGGACAGGTTCTGGGGAACCAACAAAGAATATTGGTGTCCAGATGTATCTTTCCCATGGTTGGAGGTCTTTCATGGTAAGATATCAACAACAGTGTAGGTTGCTTTTATTGTAACGGCCCGGAGTAGGTATTTAAAAAAACAAACAAACAGATTTTCTTGTATGATTGAATTAAACCAGAGTTAGGTAATAAAAGACATATTTTGTCAGCAAATACAACAAAGACTCCTGAAGGAGATTCAGTAGTTGCTCAACTGGATGAGGACAGAGAATGATCCTGCACCCATGCCACATAATATTGGGTTCATCTATGAGGGTGAAACTGAGAAATTGCACCTTGCGGAGGAAAAATGGAAGGTCTGGAGGATACTCTTCAATAATAGAATGCAATTTTGTAAAGTTCATATGTAAGAATATTATTACATGTGTAGCTGCTTAGCAACACAATTTGCTGTCATATAGGTGGAGGGTGCTGAGATCATTTTCAGAAAATCAAGCCAGTAATTTAGTTTGACTGCTCCTTTTGAAAAGCATGCCAACAAATTGTATCTTTAAAAGATTTACTTTCCAATAACCAGTTTATGGGTTTGGGTGTGGTTTTTTTTTGCTTTAATAACTTTTTGCAATGGTTTTGACTGACCTAATCACGCAGCCGCAGTTAAGGGAAAGGGAAAATGAAAGCATATTTATATGTTTTAAAGCTGACTTTAGTGTCTTTTGCATTGAAGAATTTCTGAAGCAAAAGGGGAGAAGATCAGCCATTAATTTCTTTTTAGTTTCTGTGTACTTTCTTCCAGAGACAGCACCACATAGAACATGTATCTGCAAAATTGTTAGTATGGTTGAACTTTTCAAAAGAAATGAACTGAGGGATGTAAAATTTCTTTCAGGTTTCAAAGTTTCTGCTTGATGCTAAGCAATAAATTGCTGCCATCTATGCAGCAAATGCTGTGCATATTGGCCTGTATCTAAAGGAAAAGTGTTTTCAAAGATGAAAAAGAAATAATGCTTTGAATGACTGGATCACTGATATAGCAAAAGCAGGAAATAATAGCCTGTGTGTTATAACCGGCAAAGACAATTAGTGCAAGAGTCAGAGTAAATGCCAAACTTATTCAGCTGTAAGCAGGACACAGTAAAACCTTCTCTCCGCTCTGCAGGTGTGTTTGCAGCTTGGTTTATGACCTCTCCCTTCTCACTGAAAAAGGCAGTGTATTTATGGATGAATGTATATATAAACTTGTATATATATAAAAAATGTATACACACCACGTACTATGTGTGTTATGTATGTGTATATATACATTATACATGAGATATCCACAATACATTGTATAATATATACATACATACATATGTTTATAACTGTGACAATCTTACATAGAAGCCATCCAAGGTTGAAGAAGAAAGTTACAATGCAAGTATGACTCACTGCCCTCTTTACCTCTCGAATTAGATTAATGACAACTTTTTCTACACTAAATACCAATACTTCCTCTGAATCTGAGGTGTCAATTTCAAAAGAAAAAGTGTCAGGATAACGTTTTCCCTAAAAATGGAGCTTGGACATTTCCCTAAATCCACTTCTATGCATATATAAAGCTCTCTCATTTCATAGTACTTTTCAGCAGGCTAGCACACGAGCTTTGCTTCAGATTGGGAGCTCCTCGCAGTGAAATTAGACGCTAAAATCTTTCAGACATCAACAGTCTTCCAGAACGTAACCACGACTACTCCTTTCCTTGAGAATAGAATAGATCAAGTTTTCCCACACTTAGGGATTCCCTCCCATCCCCTTGAAAACTCCTACTGACATATATGATAAAGCAAGACATCATAAAGGACATGCAGGTATGCCTTTGACATGTAGCTATTTATCTTTTAAAAAAGCCTAATATATATGTTCAGATCTGCCTGTCAAATACTGTAGGCTCTACAGACAATATAAATCCAAAGCTGTTTCAAAGCTCTTGTCTCATTGGCATCTTTGAAAATATAGCAGTTATACTGAAACTAGCCCAAAAGTATTCTCCATACCTGTGACAGAACCTTTCCCTCCAATTATTACACATTTGTCATGGAACAGGTGTATTCAGTAAAAAACAAAATTAACCCAACTCTGCAAAGTTTGGAAGTCTTCAATCCCTCTCCTCTCAGTAAGACTCTCAACACTCTCTTGAATTTTAATAGGTACAGCACAATCTTTTTTTAACACAGGAGTGAGAAATTAATGTAAACTACTGTGTTAGATAAATTAAATATAAGCAACAAGAATGAAGCTCAGTTGTACACAATTTCTTTTCCTCAGAAGATTGTGTATCCAGGATTGTGTTGAACCTGAAGAAGCTGGGTATCTCTAGCCCTCACTCCAACGTGCCACAGAGTGTAAGAAAGGGGAAATTGGCTTATTGAGTTGTACCTGGCCTGGGTGTTCATAAACATTTATCTTAGCTCACAGACAATGAAGATAAATTCCTTTTCTGTAGCTTGTGTATTACAGACAGCCTCCTAGAAATTATGCATCATTTTTAGACTTGCAGTTAGGAAACATACTTAAACTGCTGTAAAGTTTCGTATTTGTTTTAGGTTTCCATAAGGCCAAGATAAGCAGAACCAAACTGCTACAACTTTAGGAGTTCAAGATGTTACTCTATAAGGCAGACTTTGACTGCACGGCAATCTGTGCTTGTGATTAAACACAGAATAATCCAGGCTAAACAAGACCGAAGGCACTGTAATCCTTTCCCCAAACCCCCTACCCATTAAACAGGCGAGGAACACAGGTGGTGGGCATACCTAAGCTGCAAGCACATGGACAGCACTTGCTCTTTAAGAGACTTAGGGTTATATTTATCTGTCGGCTCAGTTTGCACAAGCTGGCGCTGTATTGGATGTATATATAGGCATGGCAGAATTGCAAGTATATCGATGACCCCAAACCTGTTTACTATTAATAATGATGGTACAGGTATAACAAATATGGAAAAGTAGGTTTCAGTTCTTTCTTTATTATTCATTAAGAGGCTCCTATGCAAGTAAAACAAATCTGCTTTATGAGAAGAAAAGTCCAATAAACTACTAATTGTTTCTCCCTTGTGAACTCAGAAACTGTTTCCTCAGTGGCTATTCTAAATAACCAGTATATGAAGTGCTTTGGATGATTTTTAGATCTATATGGAATAAATACAGTTATCTAAAAAAAACCAGACCAAATCAAAATCCACCAAATAATTACTTTTTCTAGTTAGTAATTTGACTTCTTTCCCCATAAAATAAAAAACTCATATGAGAATTTGGGATATTCGTAATATTTGATGCTACAAGGGGAAGATAACATAAAAACTGTGAGGAACAGATCAGGTTATAGGTAAGGAAAGAATATGTGATTAGACATGGAGGAATTAACATCCATTCTCTAGTGCATATTACATGGCTTTTTCCAGTGATTCCTCCATAGAGGTTTTTACTGGTCTGCTGCTACAGCCTCTGCCTTTGTAATGCTGCCCTTCTCAATGCCATTTGCAGCCTTGTAGAAGAACCATCACAGCTTCAGTCTAGGAACATCTACTCTTGATGGTCCCTCTACCACTAAGGATCACCTCTATGAAGCAGCATTCTTCTTCATCTCAGGGCCCACTAAAAAGGTAAAGTACTCGGCCTGTTAAACCTATCAGTCTCAATAAATATATGCTGCAAGAAACCTTCTATAAGAGGGGAGAATCCTGTTCACTGTGGGCAGCCACCGCTCCACATGAAAACAAGATGTAAGAAATTGTGGGTGGGAGTGCCTTGGCCAATCCAGCAACACTCAAAATCATCATGCCTTCAGAAAGGCAAGCTCCACTCTTTGCAGAGATCTATAGTTTTCCACAGCTTTTACAGGATTCTTAAGACATGCTACCCTTAAAAGGGACAAGAGGCCACCAGAAAAACAAGTGTAAATGATGGGAAGGATTTTGAAGGTATCACATATAGGATAAGGCAGCTGGAGGGCAGAAATGTGATATGGAAAGGAAGTGATCAGAAAAACAAGTCTTGGATTGTCAAATCTAAAAGCAGTGACTGAACTTTATCCATACCCAGATGACCTGGAGACATGTGAGATCCAACATTCATATATTCTTGCCATAGACTTGTGATACATAGCATGACATGGGTAAAACCAGACTATGGCTCCTACAAAATACAGAAAAGATTGGAAGTTGGATTTTAAATACTATTCCTGGTTGGAATTCTGAACGAGACCAACAAAAGATGCTTTCTTGTATGGGTTTTCCCATATTTCCCGTATCCTGGTTTTCCAAATGCTTATAACTTAGAAGGACAGGCTTGATGGTAGCCTTTGAATTTCTACCCCACGTGTCCTCTCTGATCGAGTCTGTGGAAGCAATAATGTATGGAAATTTCCAAGTTATAGATATATGTGGATGAAGGGATATAAATGCCATTTTTAAATTTATTTCAGTGTTACACCAAACTGTGACTTGAAGCAGAGCCATTTAGATGTCTTCCCTGCAGAGTCAGAAGCTTCATTACAAAATAGACCAAAGAAGTATGATAAAATACAGATATCCATGTGTTTTTAGTAAAACGTCTCTGAATTATATTTTCACCAATGGACATGAAATTTCAAATCCAGGTTAAGCTAAATTTTGTCCTTTATCTATCTGTTAAAGTTGGATATAACATTTGAAAAGAAAAGGAAATACATGTTTTCTAATGCAACAGAAACACTGAAATATGCATTACAAAGTATAATAAATGTATCATAAAGTATTCTCTAAATAACTGAAAACAAATGCCAGATGAGACAGTCAGCTCCTTCTGCAAAATTTTGGGTTATAGTTGTTACATTTCACGAATCTGGCATTCTGAAACTTTATTTTACTTTGTCAGATGCACATTAAAATGAATACCAGCTGGTGGAGGCAAAGGACTGAATTTCTCTTCTTCTCTAACATTTTATTTTCATATTTCATAACTACTCCAGTACTGTGAATTTCCTGTTACCTTGATGAATTTGTTTTACAATCTTTGCAAATAAATGTTGGGAATGCCATGACTTTTAATGAGTTTAAAATTGTACAGCCAGAGAGGTGGAAAGATTCTTAAGAGATTCAGTGGTGTCCATCAACCCTCCACCTTCCCCAGTATACACCAAATGCAGGACAAATACTCCTTGACCAGCCTGAGAATTACTGTCTAATATAAAGATATTTCATATCCCTGAACAATCTGCTCCTTACTTCAGTAGTTATATCCTTAGAAACCTTTCAGCAGCATTTGATCTAAACCTTCTAGAAATTTTTTCCTTTTCCCATTAGTGTAAGGATGTGCGAGTACATTTAGTCATAACTGCTTTTCTTTCATTGCAATATTTTTACACTTAAAATCTTTCACAATTTAATGTCTATTCACAGTATTTACATATTTTGATTTAACCAAACCAGCACACAGGACAAAGCACACTGGAGGTTCTATGCGTTCCTCACCTCTGCTCACCTGATCCATCCCAAGACCTATTGTGTTTGCAAATTTATTGTGTTCCTAAACCCAGGTATTGTTTGTGGGTTCCATTCAAATTAGATCCCTTAAACTGCACTTATTCTCAACCTGTGTTTATGCATCCTGTATGATTTATCCCATCTAAGCCAAATGTTGCACTTGCCTTGACCAACTCTGATGTTCACTGACAGTTTTAGACATGGATTCCTACTCCATCATCCAAATTGGTGATGAAAACGGTGGAAATACTTGAACTCTGTGAAGTGGGCACTTTATAGAGACTCCTTTAAGACGGTATTTCCCTAGCTGCTGAGAGCATGTCATGTATCAAGAACCTGAGTTACATCACAACTGCAGTTTCCCTTCTATCCACTAGACCAGGTTACCTGTCAAAATGAAAATGAGTACAGTTCATTTTGGCCAACTATTGACCAATACATATTGGCGGTTCTGACCCAGAACATTAACCCAAAAAGGGATCAAAGCTTTTTTAGAGTAGCAAGAGAAAGAACAAACTCAAAAAATGAAAAAAAACCCCAAACCCTCTATTTCCCTTTTGGTGTGGCCCAACCATGACTTAATGGGGTATCTATAGAAAGAAGGCAGCTGGAAATGTCCAGGTAATGGGTCTTTGAGAATCAAAACGCCTTGACCGACATTTGTGCAGTAAATGCTCAGACTTCTGGATAGCAGAGGTGGTCTTCACTTATAAATCCTTATTTTCCATGGCTGGTAAGATTGCTCTTTCTTGTCACGAGGGACATCATGATCATCTCCAGCTCTCTTTTTAAAAATTATGTGAACAGCATAAAAATTAAGAAGTTTTTGAATATGAGAAAAATAGGAAGCCAGGTAGAAAACTGGTGGGATCCTGCGATAATCAAGGTATAAAAGATGCACTCAGGGATAAGAAGGCTCTAGGACAGAAATGTAATGAATTCCCTACACCAGCCTTCACTGCCAAAGATGTTGGGAAGATGCTGTGAATTCTTTTTAGCAGATATATTAGAGGACATAGATTAATTTGTGGTAAAAATGCAAGAAGTAGTAGCCAAATAAATATGTTAGCATGGGGAACTGGAGGTAAATGGGCAGCAGAGAGGAGCCAAGCTTGCAAGCTCTTCCTAGATAGCATCTGCCATAGTCACTGTTAGGAGTGGAATACCAGGGTGATGGACCACTTGTGGAGCAACCCTTTGCTTCAGGGGAAATTCATACAGAATTCAGCATAGAGAACAATGGTCTTGTTGCAGACTTTGCCTTACTATGTTTGTATGAAAATACTAAGCTAGAGATTATGAGCTATGGGCATCTGAGAATTTTCTGGATCTTTAAAATTAATCCCCTTTCACATGCCACAATTCCACAGTTCCAGAACAACAGAAGTTACATATGTTACTTAACGCTGAAGAGTCACTCCTGACTTCATAATTTACTTTGCTATCCATATATACTTGTTCCTAGAATGACATTCCTCATGTGTACGTTATTGGCATCAAGGAAGTATATTAATCTTCCTCCAAAGGCAGTAGCTAAAATTATTTCATCTTATGGACACATAATGAAGAGGACAGACAAAACCAGACTTCCAAAAGACTTTTTTTAACTCTCCAAGATATTTTTTGTAACTAACGTGCTCATGAGTTTAGGCATCTACTAAGCCTATCAATGCCAGGTAACTGTCAAAACTGTCCATGGCACAGAACATTCATCCAAGAAGGGAGCACCTATGGAATATTTGCAGCTGACACTGCAACAGGCTACCATTGGTCTTCACTGAAACAAAGTACACCAAGTTTACTTTAAGCCAGGTCAGTGACTTCTAGAGACACTAGCATCACTTAGGGAAGAAGTGGCAGTTTTATAGCACAAATAGTCCAGCTAGAAACCTACTGGCATTTCTAGGACAGAGAAAAGCATTTTTAAAATTGATGAGCTACATCAACTTCTCCACACTTAGATAAATCCTTGTCATTTCTTTGCAGAAAGAGCATGATACAGCTAGGGTTGAAATACAATTGTTAGATACACTAACGCTGAATTACAGTGTTGATAGGGACGAGAAACACACATTAAAAGTAAAATGTGCAGCTTTGCAAAAATTGGTTAGTTGGCAAACTCCATTTCAGTTTTATCCATGAACTGTAATCATATGTAAAGTAAAACACAGGAGACGATGGGTTTCTGATAGGCATACTCACTTTGGAAGAAAACAGTGAAAAACATCAATAGCTCATTACATTATATTGGCTTTGATACTACTCATTTTTTTTCATTTTGACAGCTCCAAGTGCTCTGAACTTGTAAATTAGCATTATTATGGCAAAGAAACAATTTCAGTCAGAAAAAGACTAGAGTAACCTCTTAGAGGATGACTGGGATAGAAGATTGCTGTTATTGGCACTTCAGTTCTAAATAATACTGGTTTTCCCTCAGGTTTGCTTCTAGTTTGCGGAGAGGGAGGAGTATAGCAGGTGCATTACTATATTGTTGTTACTCTGCTGCTGTACAAAAGATAGCAATTTTACAAATGATTTCTGCAGGTAGAACAGATTTGTGGGTTACAGGGGAACAAGAAGACTAACACAGTACTGATGGCAACTGAAAACAATCAGTATAGATTCCAAATTTTGTATCCAAGCATAAAGATTGCTACCGTGTTATAGTGGTTCATTTGAGCTATTTACTATGCATTCTCACATACAGTTCAGACACAGGGTGCATTGGCAGACTTCTATGAACTAAAACTAGATGATGGCTATTCTTTAGCATGTTCTGATATTTCTGTGTGGTGGTTAAAATTCTGTAAGAATAAAAAGTGGCAGTTTAGCAGATAAACTGTTTTTCTGCCAGCAAGACCACTATCAGTTTATACAGCTGTAAGTTTTTCCCAGCAGCAACCTAAGAGTAATCTGAGAGTTAAAAATATAATGCCGTTAGAATGATTCAGGCAGCAAACATTATCAGGTAGCTATGCCTTAATGTGTGCACTAATTCAGATGAAATCAATTATCATAGAATCATTGAATGATTTGGGTTGGAAGGGACCTCAAAGATCACCTAGTTCGAAACCCCCTGCCATGGCAGGGACATCTCCCACTAGATCAGGTTACTCAATGCTCCATCCAGCCTGGCCTTGGACACTTCCAGGGATGGAGCATCCACAACCACCCTGGGCAACCTGTTCCATTGTCTTACTACTCTCAGGGTAAAGAACTTCTTCCTTATCAGCAAGCTTTCTGTTGACTGATACTAACATGAATAGGAAAGAGAAGGAGGGAAAAGGGTAAGAGAGCACAGAAAAGGAGAGGGAAGTAGAGAGAAGGAGTATGGGGAAAAGAGGAGAAAAGGGAATGAAGGAAGGGAAGGGGGAAGTGGAAGGGGAGAAGGAAGGGGAAGAGGAAGAAAGGACTCAGTGTGACACAGTCAGCTCTTGCTTGTTTATGGCAGTACAGATGGAAATTCAGAACTGAACTCTTGCTTCTGAAACATTATCTATATATGCAAAGAATTCAGAGGGACTGTATACAGGCTAGGCTGCTTTGAGTGTCTCTTCCCAGGCCTCTCTTTCAAAAAATAATAAATTTCTTTTTGGACCCATTTACTTATACTCAGTGATTAAGTGACTAGCAAGCTCAGTGATCAGTTTCGCAACAGCAGTTATACCTGTTACCTTTTCCTCTGCAAAGGTCATACCGAAAAAGCAGCAGTATAGCAATGTGAGTCTGTATCCTTTTCGCTTGTTGATTTTTTTTTTAAAGATCTGAAAAATTAATCATAGGGTTTACTTTAAAGGTAAGGGAAATGCTAAGCCACATTTCTGCCATTTTCCTCATCAGTTTTCTAAATTCATTTTGGAATAAATTTTCTCTGCTAACATGAAAGGGTCAGTGCATTAAATACTTCACAGACAAAACCGTTTTTTAGATTTTTAATAAATAGGTTTGTCTACAAAAAGCTAATTATAAAATAAATAATGAGTTTGAGTAAACAAATACTGTTTTCCATTATATTTAATCTGCCAGCACATTGCTGCTTAACAGTGTTGTAATTTTCTGTTTGGCCATAGAAAATACCAAGACTAAAGGATTTCATACAGTACTTGTTTTCCAATGCCATGAAACTAAAATGAGGGGAAAAAAAAAAAAACATTTTCAAAATAGAGGGTTTTGGATTTTTTTAATCAACTGGAGTGATTAACCTCTGAATTTCGCTTTGCAAGAAAGTCGTAGTAGTCCATCTTCTTACAGCATGGATGTGTTTCTGGATTTGTATTGTCAAACACATATTCGTTTGAATGTAGAAAACTCAGAGAAACATTTTAGCTGCAGGTTGGAAGGATAATCTAAGAATCCTTTCTGGAGCTGAATTTTTACAAATATGTAAATAAGATTGCTAAAGTAAACAGAATCTGTGACTATAATGTGAACAATAAGCAAACAAATACAACAAAAATAATGTAGAAAACCCATCTTAAAGAAGCAGAACTTTTTGAGCTTTGTTTTCCGTTACAGGTTACTTTTCAGAAACCAAAGGCAGTTTAAGTGGAAAGAAGAGATTATGAATAACAAATACAGCTAATTATAAATAGGGGTTAATTGCTATGATTTAACCTGGAAGGTGATATCAGTGAATCTTATCACCAAATATCTATGTATATGTCAATGCCTTTATTTATTTATATGTCAATTGGATGCATAGCCTGCCCAGGAGAACTATCAGCATACCACACCTTGTAAAAACCTTTAGTTTATCAGCAGTTTTAGCTGCAATTTTAGTTTTTAGCAGCAATTTTATCTTAGTGAGCAACTTTTTCTTCTTATATTTCCTAGAAAATCCTTTTTATGTGTACAAGTACATCACAAGCACCAGAATGAAGGACAAAGGATCAAATTGTTGAATTACACTGTGTTTTAGCACCACAATTAAAAGATTATAAAGTTTGAAAGCTGGTTTCTAAGGATATTTCTCTCACTGTTTAATCTCTCCTTGAAAGCTACTTCTGCAGCTCTGGCTGCACTTGTTACCCTTTTTTGTGACTTTTGTTTCTCCTGTGTCCTTTTCAAATAGATGACCAGAATTCCCTGCAGTATTCAACCTTATGTAATGATATAATGGCATTGGGGATATTTCTCTCAATCCCCTTCCTACTACTTTCCAATATCTTGCTTATTATATTGATTTTCCTGAAGAGAACTGATTTTTTCATGAAGTTACTCTGACTCCATGATCTCTCTGAAGAGTCATAACTGAGAGCCTTTCATCATATATGTACATATATTTCTGATACACACTACATTTACTTTCCCCTGGGCCAGTAACTGCTGCTCTGGTGCTGTTAATATTCTTTGTTCTCATAGGTCTTGCAAATTCTGGTCTTCTCCAGCAGTACCATGGCAAGTGTTGCCAACTCCTCCTTTGATCGGTGACACCAAAGCCCTGGTGATGGAGATTCTTCATCCCTGAACATGGCAAGTGGCGAGATCCTTGTTTCACCCTCTCAAAATGCAAAGTGATACTACTCCTAATTGCTAAACATGTACTTTATCTTCTGAGGAAGAGGCTGGCACTAGTATAGTCTTTTACAGCCTAATTTTGATCTTGATATGTTGTTTTTGACAATTACATTCAGAAAAAGCAACACAAGTATTTTAAAAAATTCTCTAGATTTCCTTCCAATTTCAGTTTCAAGGGGCCCATCACATGGCTGGGACAGGTAGTAGCAAGATACAAGCTGCTCTAGCAATGATTCACTAATAAGCTCTGCCCCCTTCAAGTCAGTATTTATCAAACATGGATATTGGAAATTCAGCTCATTTTTGAGCAGCACTTTCATTTCTGACTTTGGTGACAAAAGAATCCTTCAAAGTACAATGAGTAAGTAGGGATGGACATAGAGCCAGTGGGAAGCCTATCCAGTGTGAATTTTATCACCTCAGAGAGAAAAGGAGGATGTAGTTTTACAAAATTTGACCATTCTTCTGGAAAGACTGAAACTAGTCAGGCAATACCTGTACATCCCTGAGGAAGGTGAAAGTAAAAAGAACACTGAATTAACAAGATGATTCAGCAGGCTGGAATCGTATTTCTTTAAACTTGACACTTAGACTGAATTAACATCCTGAAACTACTCAGCAAGCAAAGGAGCTCAAAGCAAATTCATTTAGTTTTATATTGAGAAAAGCGAAAAATCGGCCAGGCTGACATGACTAAGGACCTACTGACCCTTAATCATCTTGGAGCACAGAAGCGTGAGCAGGGCAGAAGAGCTTTTTCAGTATGGAATAGCAAAAGATAACAGGCAAAAAGAAAAGTCTCCCAAGAGCAATTAATAAAAGGCCAAGACGAGACTGCCTACCAGAGTTACAAATTGTCTTCCTAAAGAGCTTCAAAGTTGATATAGAAAGGCCAGGTTGAAACGACGTGAAAGTCAGTTCTTTCAATATGACATTTAGAATGAACTAATATACTGAACTTGCTTGGCAAGCAAGAAACATATCGGGTAAGGCCTTTAAAGGTTTTTAGTGAGTGCTTGCAAGCCATACCAATAGAGAAACAAGAACATAATAACCAGGTGAATTAGTTGAGTGACCTTTCCCAGAGATAGGTGCTTTTTAAAGGCTTGGCTTCAACCAAAGGCAGCAGAGCAGAGCACTACTGGTATTTCACTAGGGATAGCTACAGTCAGAAACTAGTGGCTATTCTCTGTGCAAGTCAATGGCTTCTATGCAGTGTTTTACAGACTTGTAACCAACTTTTAAGTATGTTCAAAAAGATTGCTAATAGGAATTAAAAAAAATGCATATGCTTCAATATTTGCTGGGTAGAGAAGGCTCTGTTCATCATAGGAGTGTTTGCTCAATTATTATTTTTTTAATTTAAGCTCAGAATATTTATGAATTTCTTTCTTTTCTACTTCTATGCATCTTGGTTCTATTAACACTTCATTTATATTTAATATTTAACAGGCTAGATATAAGTAGCAAGATCTCAGCTAAATGGAAATTTCTTTTACGATGTTTGGGACAGTTTCAGGCAAAGTGTTTCATTACCAGAAAAAGTGAATGTTACAGCCTTCTTAAACATTGCAATGTTGTGCCTCTGCCTCCTGTGTGACTAGAAATAAACCAGTTCAATACTGCTGAGATGTCCTTAGTAAACACCTTACATTCCTTTTATTATCTGAGAAGCTGTGTAGCTGACAGAGCTCCCATTTGAATTTAGATTATTACTCTTAAGCACAACAGAAGGTCTGCAATACACCCTAAAGGCAATCCTAGCACATATCAGCTGTGATTAATCTAGCATCTTAGCAGATGTCAGTTGTACTACTAGAAGTCAAACAATCACCCATTCACCTTAAACTCAGATGACTCTACCTCAAGCCAGAGACCATTGTTCATTGCTTAAAGATGCACACGGTGTAGGCATTTTAAAAGAAGAAGCATGGAAAAAAAAGATGCTTAACATACATGAAGGTGAAGCCTCAGAAATCTCAATCTTAAAAACTGAGAGTGAATTTTCATTCTTTTAATTTTTTGATCCGATAATAATAAAGGAAGGATGAATTAAGGGCAGAAAGGGGACATTAGTTAACTTATAATAAAAACTGTATGAAATGGAAAATTTGCAGAGTCAACGAATTAAGCATCATCCTCTTAACAATAACTTGAGAAACAGAGTAATACACTTCATGCATATTTCTCCGAAGGAAACACTAGCTACTTATGATCATATCTTTTTCTTTCCTGTCGTTCACCTGTCCAGAGGGATACTGATCTACAGCATAAGGATTCCTGAGATTTTTAAGTTTAAGATCTTTGTAATTAAGCAGCTGAAGTCTTCATCTCACAACTACATTACTAGTAAAGAGAAATTCAAATGAAACATGTGCCTGATAAGAAGAGATGTAAAACTCTCTATGTGGTATGATAGACCAGTATAATTTCTCCTGGGGCTGTTCAGACAAGTATTCCTTCAGTGAAGGAGACTCACCATAAAACTGACGTGTCAGGTGCTAATTGTAAAGTGCCTGAACAGTATTTCTCTTCTTCCAACAGGACCAGATGTTTCAAAGAGCCATATTTAAAAAAAAAAAAAAAAAAAAAGAGAGAGCCATAATAAATAAAAAATCCAACCAAAACCCAACAATAAAATAAAACAAAACAAAGAGCCTCAGAAGCCTCTGCTCTAAATACTTCATGAGGACCATTCTCACTCCATTGGAAGCTGCTCTCCAGTGGGGCCCAGGGTGTTCACCCCAGACCTGGCTGGCACCTCCGACTCTTTCCTGTTGTCAGCGTAGCAGCACCACTCCCTTCTGCCCACTCCAGCCTTGCCTTCCCATCTTATCTCCCTGCTACACATGCCAAACAAAAAAAATAAAGAAAAAGATTGATTGCCCCAGTGTTTAATTCAACTGAGTTACACTGGGTATTGAATCCTATAGGATTATATTTTGTCAAGGCTAGTAATTAAAGGCACTCAGAGTATTGCGAATCTATTTTCATTGACTCAGATTAATAAAATGCTGTCTGAAATATAAGCCTGTGGGTTTAAAATATTATTGACCCTATTTCTGCCATAATTTTTCACGTGTGACAGTGGCCCTCGCTTCATCATCAAGCCCACTGATATGAGTAGAACTGGCTGCATAGTAAGATACTTGTAAATTAAACTATGATCTCATTTTTAATATACTACAGAAGATAATTTCCCCTGACTCACCATGAGAGAGAGCCAAGTAGTGTGCAAGGCAGCAACAATTTAGTAAAAGGGAAGATCTCCATAAGATATCCTCTCTGTTTATATTAATAACAAGGAAAAAACAAGCATAGACAAAAAAGAAACCCCAAACCCCTGTAATAATTCTGATTTGGATTGATTGTATGAACATGACAGAAAGCATAATGAGAACATGAAAATTAGCGTGACTTTTCAACACTTCTTTGCCATATTGATGAGCTCAGCAAGCTGAATAGTATTTGCATCTTTACTCTTGTTAAACTTCAAGGACAACTATTTTGTGAAATATGTGAATATGTGAATATGAAAGTGGTACATTTATTACTGTATCACAACATGCAGACAAGGTGGTGAAGATGGAGAAGGTGGAAAACCATTTAGGTGGAAGTGCAGAAACCCTCCTCGCATTTTTTAAGCTGGCAGTGCTGCAACAACAGAACTGTTTCATTTGCAAAGAGGTAAACCAGAGATCAGTTAAGGTCAAAACTATTCCTAGCATGACCTTTTTGCACTGGGAAATTGAATCAAAAAACTGAAAACATTCTGTGGGAACATGCAAATTTGGGACATTTCTGATGGTACTCAAGTTTCCCTGGGCTTCTCTCTTGTTCCTTGACAATATGCCTGACAGAGATCTAAAATGCCTGGGCTTCTAGTGCCTAGTTACCTCACAGAGCTATTTTATTCAGGACGCTGAATCTCACAGGCATATTAGCTCATCAGTTCCAAGGATTTCCAGCTCCTTTTGTTCCATACCATTCTGGCTAAGCAACTGCTGTATACAAGGGCACCAGGACCCTGAGTGGTTTCAGGGTCAAGAGGAGATTATTTTATTTTTAACAGCTAAATGTCTCAGTGGAGGATTATGTCAAAATGAAATACTGCTGATCTGATCTGTGAAAAATAGTGAGGTTAAGATTTGTATGTGTCCCTTGCCTTACTCAAGACAAGAAATCTCTTCATCAAAATTCTCAAACTGGAAAAAGACCAGAAAGTCTATTTCCCAACCAACAAAATAGTAGCCACAATTGTCTGAAGTCAAGGAAGAAAGCCAGAAAATTAGATTCATGTGCACACAATGAGCTTTTTAATTCAACAAGCTGCCTTTAAAGAAGAAAAGAAAATTCCAGGTTTCTTAATACACACATTAAAAACAAAACTAAAACTGCACAAAAAAGAAAGACATAGAATAGGCACATATTTTTAAAAGCATGGATAGCTATATCTATACTATTAAATAAAATCAGCCCATGAAGTGAGATAAAGCAATTGTCCCAGACCATCCATTCTGCTTAACTGTTGGCATCCTTGGCTCCTCAGCACAGCTTTGACTGCACACTCCCTGAGACGATGCTCTCAAGCCACTGTCTGTGAAAGACAGAGAGTATCAGTGACAGCTCCCAGTGGGTGGCATGGACAAGACTTTGCCAGGTTTGGCTCCCTCCTTTCTACATAGCCCTCTAACTTGTGCCAAAGATTTGCACTCACCAAAACCTTTGCTATACAGACCAGGGCATAATGTATCAACTCTCAGATCCACATTGTAAGAGCTGGGAGGCAGTCCTCATGTCTTTTCAGACACCTCAGTCTGGGCAAATAAACTGGGCAAAATGAACTACCATTTTTGACGTCTGTAAGGTCCAGAGGATGCTCAAGGCCAAACGCTGTGTAGCATGGAGTAGTCAGCTCGTATCATTTACTTCAAGGCCATGGAAGGTTCCTGACCATGCAGAAACATGTCAATATTGAATATGCACAGTTATCTGCATGCACGCTCCTGGATGTAGAGTCCACACAAAGACAAAAAAAAATTTCTTCTGCTTCTAGAATGCATATGATTTGAAAGAGTGACCTGCCCCCTGCACATAAATGTTAAAGTACATACTGTGAAAATGACATAACCTCGCATCGCTACCACTATATTGTACTTATTCAGTATCTAATGTTCACGTCACACATGAGTTCGCCTCCACTGAAAATGAATGTAGGTTCCATAGAGGAATTATGTATGTACCATTTAAGTCTAGCTCTTTAACAGGGTATAATATCCATCATAAAAAAATGTAGGATATAGTAGGTGATGAAAATATTAGGAGTAGTAGTTGGGAAAAACAAGTCAGGTTAGGCCACCTTAGCCTTAGTCAGGTTAAGCTGAAGCTACGGGATCAGAAAACATTGGAGATGCAAGAGAGATAAACTGGCTTTCTCTTATTTTTTTTTTTTTAAATGGACGAAACAGCTTTAGTGCCAAGTAGCTAGGGAATCTAAATTCTACCATATTTTAATTGTGGTTACAAAGTATGATCAATCTTGTAACATTATATAGTTTAATACATTTCTATTGTTAAGATAATAAAAGCCTGACAACTCAATTGCATTTCTCTGGTCATAAACTCTGAATCTGCGTTTATGCAGAGATTCTCATACAGATGTTCAAGTTATTCAACTCAAGTGCTCAAAAAAATACTACCTAGCCGGTAAGATTAGAAACTTATGAAATGATGGATTAGAAACTTTGAGAAAAATGTTCTAGATTTTAGTGCATTTACCTTTCTTCCTTTGCATGCTTTTGATTTTCATTCTGTAAGCATATAATCATCATTTGCATCCATTTCATATTTGTGTAGCACAGAGATTTGTCATGTCATACTGGCATGCCATGGCTCTTCACAGACTAAGGTCTCAGGTAAAATTCCTTCCCACTATTACTGCCAGTGTATACTGACTCCGGCACTATAGCTCAAGCTCTCAGGATTTTCAGGAGCAGGAGGGAGACTAAAACAAGGAACTAGTGAGTGGTAATAGCTATCACAAATGTCTGTGAACAAATCCTGTACTTGCAAATAATATTGGAGGCGGAATAAGAGTGAAAAAAATTCAAAGCAAACATCCTTGTTAATCCTCTTTGCTCCACCAGCAAAAAAGCAGAACTACATTTTGGACTGTGACTGAAAACTTCCCTATATATGTTATGGTTTATAGTAGTGAACCAAGGCCCTCTGCTTTGACTTTGCACCCGGACAGCACTGGCTGGGGACTGGCAGAAGTGCTCTCACACCACAGCACAGTTAATGTGATATCAAGCGTGTAGTGGTCACCAGAGAAGGAAACCCTTCAGTGTTGCACATTTATTCTTTTGTCACTGCACAGCAGCGTCCCTTTGCAGATACACCCTCCTAAGTGTTTCTCTGGGGTGCAATGACACAGTGCTACCGGTAGAACAGTTTATTTGGCTCCAAGCTTTCTGCCAGGGATTCTGCTGGAGGTCATAAGTTGGTCTCAAACTACAGGAATGTGGCTCAGTTCTCAGTGCTAAATGTAAGTACACAAAACTATGTTCTTTACCTTGTGGAACACCCTTCCGTACATTTAACCTTTCTGGTTCTATAAGTGATGAGCAAAAAAAGATGTTATGCTTTTACTGATCAGGAAAAACCTTCACTAAACCATCCCCTAAACCGAGACATCCTGAGTGCTCGGAATTGAGGTACAGCATTTGCTGTAAACTGAAAGACTTGTGAGACCACATGTTTTTAAATATTGTGACAGGCTTATTTCCTCCCTAGTTTATTTAAAGAATGAAAGATGGCAAACTCAATGAAAACCTGTTTTCTGACCAGCCATTAACTTGATGTACAATGAATTTTTACAGTGCCTGATATATGTCAATGTTGTATGACTGTTTCTCTGCAAAGTACAAACAATTAACTACTGATTTACACTTACGCAAGCACAGAGGAAAGATCAATAATCTTTTCTCATGCCTGTTTCTAGCATGCTCAAACCTCAAAAATGAAGACTAATCTGGTCACATATGCTTCAACAGTCAGTTGGTCAGCTGACACTCTTTAATTAGAAATAAGAAGAACAATCCTGAATGAGCATATCTGACACCCATGAGCTAGACATGTGTCTATGCACGATCTGAAAAAAAATAAAGTTACTAAACACTTTGAAAGGTATTTTGCATCGGATTGACTCGCCATACCTTTACTCTCCTAAAAGTTGAGATATTGATATTACAAGCTTAGTGACTATACACAAAGAAAAAAAAATGTTAACTACCTTTATTTCTCATGGTTTCACAGCACTTCACATTTTTCTCCACTCTTACAGAAAATAGATTTTGTGCACCTGGGAAAGACTCCTTCAATAAAAAAACTGATATTAATGTAGTGCACAAAACTGAAATCTTTTTACAGGTGAAAGCAGTGAACTCCAAAAATCAATGCTATATTTATAGTGTCTTCATGATAGCTAAAAAAAAAAAATCTTTTCACCTCCTGAGCAAACCCTAAGAGTTATTAAAGAGTACAAGAATTAGTTAGCTCTTTGAAAATTAAGGATGCTCATAAATCTTCCTCTGAGCTAATAAAAGCAACTTCTTGTTCCAGCAGGCTTCCCATTTAAAGACGAAAATAAATCAGCTAACAGGAACAATTAGTGTTTGCTTCATTGTAATATCCTTAAACAGAAATGTAACAATAAAACTGTCTGAAATGTGAAATGCTGACATCTGAAAATTGCTTATGAAATTGAAAGCTAGTCTTTTTTAAGACATCATAAAATGAATGCCAAAATTCAGTGTCCAAATGCTACAGATTTTATTTCAATAGTATGTCATGCTTGTATTTTATATTATAACCTGCCATTAAATAACAATCACGTAATGAAATAATCATTTAACTATCATACCTCTTCTTAAAAATTATTTAAAACAGGTACTATTTTTTAAAAAAATAAATGATTGATATACTGTATTCTCCTTTCAAGATTAAAATCATAGAATCATAGAATGGCCTAAGATGGAAGGGACCTCGGAGATCATTTTAATCCAGCCTCCCTGCCACCAGGCACGCCACCTCTCAACTAGATCAGGCACATGGGGACCGAACAGGAATCAAACCCGCAACCTTAGCGTTGTTAGCGCCACGCTCAACTGACTGAGCTAACCGGCCCCCTAAAATGTTACTTCTTCTTTTAGTGGGACTGTCTGCAGCTGAAAAAAGTTGTCTATTTCTGGGTAATACCTTCCTGGATGTTTTTGGAAATTCAGTGTATATTAATAACATTTTCAAACTGTCAACAGAAAAATTTTATGGAAATCTCTTCATTGAAAGCAGTAAGAGATCTATATATGCAAAAATCGGTACCAGGGTAGAGTAGAAAAAGGCAGCAATGGGACTCATGGTCTGTAAAAATGAGACAGGTTACAGAAAGAGTTGATGTGCTGAGATATTTGTGTAGGACCATCTACAGATTGTGACCTGATTCTAAATAAACTACATATTCAACTGAATTACTTAACTTCTAGAGAAACAGTGAGAGCAACGATTTTTTTTCTCTTTCTTTTCCCAAGTATTCTGTGATTTCTTTTTATTGACTGTTCAAAATAGTTTTCCTAGATATCACCTCAACTACCGTATTTTGAGAAATTTCTTCATGGCAGAAGCCAAGAAGACTTGAGAATAACCAGATCTTCAAGGAACTGATACCTGATACGTACTACGTGCAGCCCAATGGATTCAGTGCTTCCTCTCTTTGAAACAGCAACAAAAAAGTAGGCTGCTTTGCTTTTCTGATCTATAAATGCAAAGAAAGCCTTCTATTATATAGCAATATCAATTGCTTTCCTAATTTAAAGTCCATTCTTCTACCAAATATCTGAAAACAAGCAATGAAATCACATGCCCTGAGTGTTGTTATCACAGAATCAAAAGAAGACCTGTTTCCAGTTTCGTGTTTTAGCTGTCCAGTGGCTTGCACATGCAGAATTTGGCAAAGGTCAAGCAACCACCCAGTAAGGAGATCTTGAATATTAACTGCTGTGTGCCAATTGAAGGTGTGCAGAAAACTTAGAAATATTGGGTTTGATGACTTTCTTGATGATGCTCATCCAGCAGACCCCTTTCATTGCATTTTGCTAAGATTTATCCCAACTGTCTCAGCCTAACATACGACGTATTTCAATTAAGTTCCCATATCCTCATGACAATGTGACAGAAAACATGTAATCACTCATATGCATATTGATTCTCTTTTTGCTTATCTGTTATACGTAATTATTATATCTTTATGGCATGAAGATCCAAAGAGAAGAACAAATTGTATAAACATGGAGTAAAAAGGCTTGTCTAACGAGTATAGCTCTCTGCCTGAGCATAGATGCAGTTAGGGTCAACCATACTTGAAATTAAGTCAAGTCTCAAATATACTTAATCACATTTGAAAAGGATGAGCAACAGGAACCAAAAAACCAGGTCTGCATTATCTTCACCTGATTTACATTTCTTAGGACTTCTTTATTTCATTAAACAACTAGAAAGATTTTGAGCTTAGAGTCTAAAAGAAAGTCTATGACTACAAACCTGTTTTTATTCAGGCTTTTAAGAAGATAGAGTTAGTGGTACATAATTGCTTTATCAATTTTCTCAACGTAAATCGTAACTTCACAGCCATCAAAGATAAAGTCTCAGAAAATTGAATTTCTCTATAAATAGACATATGAAGCATATGAAGGAATGATGGAACAATTATTAATTTTCCACCCTAGTCTTTTTATTATATGAAGATAATTTCTTTTCAGTTTAAATCACTGAGCATTCTGCTCTAATGTGTTGTCTTCGTACAACCAACCATTTCCAAATGAGCTGGAGAATGAGAGTCACAGGAGTGACTTGTACTTTGGAATCCCTTCCTACCTGCTTTGAGGAAAAATGATGCAATCATTGCTTTTTACAGATATTTTTGTCTGTTCAAAACAGTAGACATAAAACACGATTAAGGAATGAGAAGTCATAAAACTCTACATCTTTCCTTTTTCTCCCGGACTTTCTTTGCCAGGCACCCACAATTGCTGCTTATATCCAATGCTTTAAAAATATACTAGAGTTGAAATCTTGTCACACAGAATTCAAAATTAGTTTCTTCAGGTTTATAAACGAGTCACGATTTCATTCTGGGGCTTTACTTCTCAGAGACAGAGTACTTTTCCTCCACTAAATTTGATCATCTGAAGTATAGAAGAGGAGTAAGAGGGAAGGTGCCAGGAAGACTCAGAAAGAGTCCAGAGATGCGATAAGAAAAAGGTAATCTGGTTCTCCTCTGACAAGTGGAAAACATAAATAATCTGTTTCTTTTTATGAAAGAAACAACAAAAGTTGATGTAAAGGGAAATACTTGGGTATTTAGTGTTCAAAACTTGGTGCTCTCCTTACAATCCTTTTTATTGTTTTCCATGTCCTTGTTACATTCCGTAAAGACTTGATGATCTTTGCTCAGTCATAGTTTTCCATGAAAGAAGACTGTGTGGTGGCACAAATCCCCTGGGCTACATTCGATGTCAGAAGCAGAAAACACTCTGCTCTTGTCTTGATTACAAGCTGTCGCTGGTTAGTGCTGGGCCAGCCAATAAACATGGACAAAAGTTCTCTAACCCCCTCTCCCTCCCCAAACAGGAAGGAAAAGGGAATGAGACAGAGAGACCTACAGTTTAGAATAAAAATTAAAAAAAAAGAAAATTAAAACAGCTTTAATGAATAAGGAAATAATAAAAATAGTGAACTATATATATAAATCCAATGTCAAACCTGACTCCCCCCCAGTAGTAATCACCACTGATACTGCAGGCAGCATTGGGGAAGTCCCAGGCTCAGCAGCAGAGGGGAGCTGGATAAAGGGAGCTGGACTCGG
Organism: Apaloderma vittatum; assembly: GCF_000703405.1. Lineage (NCBI taxonomy): Eukaryota > Metazoa > Chordata > Aves > Trogoniformes > Trogonidae > Apaloderma > Apaloderma vittatum. The sequence continues at coordinate 23,881 of NW_009734482.1, read as the reverse complement.
GAAATCAGGATCAGCGTCAAAGGCAAAAGATCAGACAAAGTCCTAAACTAAACCCTCTTGATCCCTCAGTTTTATACTAAATATGGCGTATATGGAATGGAATACTCTCCTTGGTCACCTGTCCTGACTATTACCCGCCAGGGGTGCAACCTTTTACTTCCTTGTGACCCCTCTCACTACCCAGCACCCCCAGCGTGGCACACAAGACCCAGCAGTGGCCTTGGTCACTATAGGAATAAGTATCAGCAAGAGCCTGTCTGCATCCCAGTCCCAGGCAGTAACTGTAAACATCAGGTGTTATCACTGCCAGTAGCACACACTGTCTGCAGAAACATGCTGCCAACTTCCGAACGTGCAGCCTTTTAGAAGAGACTGAGCTGAGAAGCAGAAATCACTGAACAGAACTGATTCTGTTTAGCTCAAACCAGGACACACGTGCAGAGAGTTTGGATGATCTGGCAGTTCCTTGTTTTGGCTACAAATACAATGGGCTGGGACAAGTGGGCACTCCCTAACCATACCTGAAATTCATGCTGCCTGGGAAACTCCTGCCTACATCGAAGCCTGCTCTGGAAGGAGCCACGGTTACCTGACAAGAATTACGGCCAAACGAAAAAAACACTGACCGCAGTCAGTCATCTTGTGATCCTATAAACAGCAAACCTAAGTGAGACCCTTAGAGCTCTTCGGGATTGCAGGAGGCTGTGACCTTGTATGTTTACTCTTGAGCTGCGATGTCTCTGAGGGCAGATTTTGCAAGGATTTCAAAGAATAGATTTTGTCAGGATTTCCCAAATCGTCCACTGAGAGATGCCGATGAAGACAAAGGGTTCAAAGACCGTCTGATGACAAATGCTGACAGAGATTAGTGAGCAATTCACTACAATTACATTTCACAAAATTTCAAAGATCATTTAACACCAATAATTTGCTACAACTTGCAAAAAGAGAACAGGTTGACTCCTATACGTCTGTGTGTGTGATAACCTCTGTATCTGTGTGTATATATGTCTGTGTGTGTGATTTGATTTAGGATACTTTGTTGTAAGTCTCAACAAAGCAACTCATACTTGCACTCATCTTGCCATTTTCAAATCTTTAGTTAAGTCGCTGTGTTGAGTATAGAAAATTTTATTAAATCACACTGACAATTAGCTGATAATTAATCTTGTGATTTACTGAAACAGTGTTAATAAACTTTAAATTTATTACCTCGATGTTGTGTAAAATCTATAATCACTCTTTTCACAACAAATTGATGAAGCGAGTAGGATACTAAAACACTCATACATGACAGACTGGTGATGAGATGAGCCAAGATGAATTTCTCCACAAAATCAATCTGTAAGCTTTTCTTGAAAAAATGTTCCAGGACTACTTTTGCCCCTGGGCAAGTGGGACATAATATAGACTGAAGAGATCTCTTTTAAAAAATTTACTAATTCTCACTAGGCTGGTTCATGTGATTTCTCTGGGCCCCTCAGTGGAAGATTTTATTCATATTATGCCTTCTGTGCTACAGTGATCATAATGCTAATCTCTGCAGTTCCACATTTGGGAGCTGACTTTTCAAAGTGTAAACAACTAATATTGACTTTATAAAGAACATTTTTCCAATGAGAATAAAATGGTAGAATCATAGAGAAGCATAATAAGCCAAAAAAATGAGGAAAAAATATAATTGCACTAGGAGGAATAAACAGTAAACCATTCTCAGTTTCCTTCCCTTATTCTGCATGAATAAAATGCATGTGGATATTTTGTGAGGGAAAAATCTCTGCCCTTTTCTACTTACAAATATCAGACAAATAATCTTTAAAGGAGAACTTAAAGAAGAAACTGAATTACTGCATCTTCAGGAATGAAAGAACAGATTTCATAAAAACAGAAAACCAGATCAGCATGATGGATAATATGGACTCACAGGGAAATCTAATAAAATATCTGTATTTCTCTATGTTTGAAAAACTGATGCACAGCCACGTTCCTTAACACCTTCTGAAACCATAGGCTTTTTTTTTGTTCTCTATTTTGATCATTAATTTGCTTAGCATCTCCAAAATGCTCTCACTATTCCCTCCTCCCAATGAGTCTCCCAAGAACGACAGCAAAGACCACCCACAGAACCAAATTCAACCTTGAGTCCAGATAAAGCTATTCTGGGGAAAAAGCTCAACCATAACTTTAAAGAAAATAACTTGAGCAATTCCTAAGGGTCTTTGAATTTGATAAATGGCAAGAGCTATGAGATAATAGTGCAGTCATGCTGTAATACTTTTTAATGGAATTTGCTGTTAACATTATTCATACTGGGATGCTATTGACTTCTAATTCCTTGAAAAGCCGATCTTTTATAAAAACCTGTATTACTGAAATCCTTGTGCCTTTTACCATTACACAGATTGCAGATGGCTTCACAGGATCTATGAATGCCTCGAGTGACAGAATGCTACAGCGTCCACCTAGATTTAGAGAAGAAAAAAAGAAAAGCAGTCCTATAATTACTGCCCCTGCAAAGAGAAAATGCAGGCAGTGTGCCAATTCTTACATTAGCTATCCCAAATCTATTAAGATATTTTTTCCACCTTAATTAATTTACATTGCAGTATTAATAACAGCCTAACTTCTGCACTCTTGAACTCCGGGTGGAATACCATTAGTGCTACAATGCTCTAACATAAAGCTTCCATGTATGTTGCAAAACCACGAAATGTATAATTTAAAAAATTACCAAGCAGCTGAAGCTGGGATAATGCGCTTATTAAGTTTGTAATGCTCCCACATTTCTTCTAATATATTACACACAGAGTCACAAAAGGACTTTAATCTATGGAGTCACAATATTGCAAGATAATTATTTTTTTGCTCACACCGGAAAGTAACAATGATTACATACAAATCCTCTTTACAATGGATGTAGTAAGGTCTCTTAAGATTTTTTTGTATTACACTATCGACTCTTTGTAGTTTTATGTGAGAACTAGTATACTTTTATTTGCATAATGCTCATCTCTTCCTTCAGTTTGAAATGTTATGTACTTTAGCATTTCATAATCTACCCTGTTTGTTACAGAATAGTTAGATCTCAGACCCAAGGAAAAGAATTTTGTATTTCAGTGTCTGTATCATGATATGGTCATTTGAAATTTGTATATATGCCACAGAAAATTTATAAAATGCAAGATTTCAGGATTATGGTACTGGAGATATACACATCACAGAAAGCTGAGGACTGATGAGTTTTCTGACTACGATTCTTTTTGCTGAAATGTAACTTATCAAGGAAATCTTTTAAAACTGCCAGGAAAGCATTAGATGTTTTGAGGAAAAATATAGGGTCTAGATATTCAAGGCAAATTCTTGGGCAGCTGTTATGACTCTGAGTCATAACAACTTTAGAAAGGAGATATGATCTAATCCTCATAGGAGTTCATTCTCATTTAATAATTATTAACTCCCTAAGACCTGCCCTCCAAAAGGTTATGCAAGATCAAGGTCAATTCTTTTTCACTTCCACCATACACAAAATTTCTCAGAAGTCTCCAACCTCAGCATCCCAGAGACTTGCTGATCACTGTCAAAAGCACATGAAGGATAGAGGAAATAAAATTGTAGAAAATTATATTCCTTCTCCTATTTTTATTCCTTCTCCTATTTTTTTTCTCTGACCATCAATTCATCATTCAACTTAGTCTTCCACCCAGTCTACTCAGTCTTGATGTGTAGATGCAAAATGGCCATAGATTGCACATATGTTTTTGATGATACTTTGTTCCCTGAGCATGTTTCCCACAACTTCTTAAGACTCATGAGATAAATCAGTGAGATAGGTTGCTACTTTAACATAACAAAAGTAAAAAAAAAAAAAATTAATAAAGTAACACAAGTCTAAATCTAGAACTAGAAGCCAAAACACATGCTACAGAGGCTTCATCCATGCAAGAATTTTGTATGTTGTGGGTGACATCTGTTGTCAGAAATGACAGTGAGGGCTTAAGGAAAGACAAGACAAAAGTTTAATAAAGTTGTATCTTCTCCATATTAGTAGTAACACCTGTCCCAAAATCCTTTCTTTAAGGTGACGGCAAAAGGGACCTTCACTTTAGTGGTTTAAAATCATGAGAAATATTTTCCATATTACTATTAAATAACATTAACAGAAGTACTGACATGTGATTCATCAAAGGAATTTTAATGACACACACAGCACTCAGCTAGGAAAAGGTTTCTCATTTCAGCTTCAAGTGTTCTGAAAGTTTTAACAAATAATATAAAAGGCAGGGACTTAATTCCTTATGACTAATCAAAAGTAAACCACATTCACTTTATCTCTATATGAGAGCCTCTATTCAGGGATTTACTGCTTGCTTTTTTTTTTTTCGATTTAGCACACAATTAATTCATTTTAACATTTGAGAGAATTGCTTTGTAGAGAACACCTATACACTCACTCTTTTCTCATTATTCATCATTAAACCATTTTGTTTCTGTCCCAAGAGTACTCAACTTTCACGATTACCACACCCCCTGGCAGGGTATTTTGAAACATTCATTTTGGAATATCTGCAGTACACCTTAAACCAGTCAGGAATGTTGGTGTAGCAGCATTTGTGGTAGTGGTGGTAGTAGTACTTAAGGAAACTTTTAAATGTGGCCTAGAATTACAAGGAGAAGCTGATCCCTAGGACAACTCTGCAAACTGCAGTAGAAGTGCATTACTGTAGAGTTAGGTCTCCACAAATGCAGAAGCAGAAATTATTAAAATGTCATTATCAAAACTAAGGAAGAAAAGTTTGAATGGATGTCTTATTTATAGACAGGTAAACGTGTGCTGGCTTCATTACAAATGCAGCCATCATCCAGATATGCTGGCTTTCCTAGATTATAATATTCACAATCCACGAAGTCATTACCCATATGGATATTATCTGGTTGTTCTAGCTGTTTGGAGCTCTGAAACATGAAAAAACTTGGTGGAGACCTCCTGACCCCACCTTCAGATTTTCTCTATCATCAGTATCTCCAAACTCAACAGAAGAGAAATGCAACACATGCCTCAAAGTAGTTCCATAGAATCATTAAGGTTGGAAAAGACCTCTAAGATCATCAAGTCCAATCGTCAACCCCACCATGACTGAATCAGGGCGCCCTGAAATGCCACGTCTACATGTGTTTGTAACACCTCCAAGGATGGCAACTCCACCACTTCCCTGGACAGCCTATTTCAATACCTCAGCACTCTTTCAGTAAAGATTTTTTTTCCTAATATTCTAGTACATTTGCACTATCAACAGCATAGATCAGCTTACCTGTTTAACAGCATAAAGGAGGCGACCATAGCAGTACATCATGACCATCACAGGAATGACCAGGCAGAATATGAAGAGACAGATGATATAGGACGTGGACTCAGCTGACTCTGAGGACCAGCGTACCGAACAGCTTGTGCCCGCGCCTTCTACCCCATAACTGCTCCAACCGATCAGAGGTGGCACAGTCCAGACCAGGGAATAAATCCATGAACCACCGACTGCCAGCAGTGCTTTCCTGTAGTCAGCGCTGCGCTTGTTGCACAGGGTCAGAGTGCTGTAGCGTTCATAGGACAGGACAGCCAGGGAGATCAGGGACACAATGCCTGAAACAAACCAAGCAATTTAAAGGTTTACTTGTATTATTTTGTGCAGTATCCATTTTAAATCCCAAGAAATGAGATGCTTTTCTTGTTATTATGTATTTGAAGCAACGGTAAAAGCTATTTCCATTATTCTCTGTGGATAAATACCCACTGGATCCAGTTGTTCTGTCCATCACAGAAAATTTTATTTAACTCTTATTTTTCTCATATTGGAAGATTTTCATACTTGAGAGCTATTCCTTTTCTTAGGCAGGTTTTCAGATTTAACTGTTTTAGCATTACCCAAGGGAAATTCATTTTCTACTTGAACTAATAAAATGTCGAAAGATTCCCTTGATAAGAAATATTCAATTTTTAACATCCATGAGCATTTTTAAATATTGTATTGACACTCATGCGTACAGAAGGCTTTATATTCAAAACTGGGAGCCTAAAAATGAAAGAAGTTTTGCACTTCTGCCCCGTCGGCTAGATACAGCTTCTAGTTCTGACTACTTCTATACAGAGACAACAGACATCCCTTGGCATGAGGGTAACGTGGCATATTGGAGCTTTATTTACACATACAGAATCACAGAATCACAGAATCACAGAATGTTAGGGGTTGGAAGGGACCTCTGAAGATCATCTAGTCCAAGCTTCATCCCAGCATACCTAACCACTACACCATAGCCTCAAGTGCTAGATCTACTTTTTTTTTAAACACCTCCAGGGTTGGTGACTCCACCACCTCTCTGGGCAGCTTGTTCCAGTGCCTCACCACTCGTTCAGGAAAGAACTTCCTCCGAATATCCAATCTAAACTTACCCTGACGCAACTTGAGGCCATTTCCCCTTGTCCTGTCATTAGTAATTAGAGAGAAGAAACCAGCACCAGCCTCACCACAGCCTCCCTTTAGGTAGTTGTAGAGGGCAATAAGGTCTCCTCTCAGCCTCCTCTTCTCCAGACTAAACAAACTCAGTTCCCTCAGCCGCTCTTCATAGGGCACGTTTTCCAGACCTCGACATGCATGACATAATCAGTCAAAAAGTGATTTAGGTTAATACAGACCTCTAGGTATCAGAGATCAATTATATCCTCCTGCAGAAGATTCAGAAATCTGGGTTGTAGGACATTTCCACTCCCTCTTTTAAGGTTCAGGGTCCTGATCTCCTTTACAAATCTTTATGGATTTGCACAGCAGGTTCTCAGTCATGACTCAGTGGGAATTTTTGCTACTTCTTATGTTTTTGTTTTCCTTGCAGTTTCCTTATGGTTCTTGGTGACATTACATTTGATACCACTTCCCAAAATTTATGACAAAAGGAATTTTTTTGGAGAAATTTAACACCATTTTTTCCCGTAGGTTACAGGCCCCTCCTTTTGATGCTCTAAGATGAAAAACCTGAATAGACCTATGTCAGTCCAGCTCTTTCTAGGAATTTCTTTCTTGATTCTTGCCATTAGTAACAGCCAACTACACATTAGCCTTGAGATCCAGTCTGCCAAAATGCTCTGGTTTTGAGTGGTACCTACTTCCAACAAATCTGTTAACAAAAAAGATAATCTCTGGCTGTAATCCATTTCCCCCTCCCCTCCATTTAATTGTTGGCTTCTCCAATAGCTCCATCGCAGGTGCAGAATGGAGGTGAGTCAGAGATGCACCTGGGGATAGCACTAGTCTATCCTAGAATCCTAGAATCATTTGGGTTGGAAAAGACTTTAAGATCACCGAGTCCAACCATTAACCTAGCAATGCCAGGTCCAACACTAAACCATGTCCTGAAGCACCACATGTACACAGCTTTTAAATACCTCCAGGGCTGGGGACTCCACCACTTCCTGGGGCAGCCTGTTCAAGTACTTGACAATCCTTTCAGAGATTAAATTTTTTCTGATGTCCAATCTAATATACCTGTGGTGCAACTTGAGGCCATTTCCTCTTGTCCTATCAGTTGTAGTTTGTGAGAAGAGGTCAACACTCACCTCAATACGATCTCCTTTCAGATACTTGTAGAGGGCAACATGGTCTCCCCTCAGCTTCTTTTTCTTCAGGCTAAATAAACCCAATTCCCTCATCAACTTTTGATGAAGACAGTATATTTCTCGTTACAAGAGTCTACTAAATTATTTTCTGTATATTACTGCTAAGTCAGGCCTGAAAAGTAGATATATTTACAGCTGCAAACTGACACAGCTCCACTAAATTCAACTGAATTATATCGTTTAAGAGTCTAACTTGAAACCTATTTTAAGGCTAGACTATTTTAGAGTCAGCAGAGACTTTCTGATTATTGCCCGTCTAATCTGATTTCCTACATAACACAGCTCTTGAAAGCCCTTGTCCATAACTCCTGCATTGAACACATATCTCAATACAGAAAAAAAACCCAAAAAACAGACAGACAAAAACCCCACTGCAGTGGGTTCTGAATTACAGGCTCAAGAGCAAAGGGTTTACCACTCTCTTCTGGCTTCCAGCCCACACGTATTTATCTTCACTTCCTTAACATTGCCTCTTTCCATGCTTTTATCCACTTAACTAAAGAGAATTCTGCTATCAAAAACATTTAGCTCATGTAGATACCTCAGGTAAAATACTCAGTTTTTATATTTGAAACTTAGGCCTCAGTAAGGTGATATAATTCTGTTCATGCATTTCAGATTAGACCATGATGGACTAATAGCAAACAGTCCTGGGAATAAGAAATCTCTTCCCTCCTAGCTGAGTGCTCTACAGCAAGGTTCTATTATTCTTTCTTTACCTCTGATGGCAACTGAGGGCATAATGCCCCTATTTTGATGAAATGGAAGGTGAGAAAAACTTTTGTTGAGAATATCCTACAGCCCTGTGGGTGCACGGCTGCCTAGAAAACTCACATGGATTCAAACTTCCTCAGCTCAGGGCCCTGCATGCTGGGTGGCTGCTTTAGCTGTTGGGCTCTCAGGGCAAGTCAGGCTGCTAGCTCTGCGTGCTCATCCCCATGGCTGTGATACTGCTCAGCAGCTTCTTTGGTTTATATTGCCACAATTTACAGCATTCATAGAATCACAGAACGTTCTGTGTTGGAAGAGACCTTTAAAGGTCATGTAGTCCAACCCCCTGAAGCAAGCATGGACATCTTTAGATCAGGTTTCTCAGAGCCCCACCAAACCTGACCTTGAACGTCTCCAGGGTTGAGTCCTCCGCTGCCTCTCCGGGCAATCTTTTCCAGTGTTTTATCACCCGCACAGAAAAGACTTTTTCCTTATATCTAGTCTAAATCTACCCTTTTTCAGTTTGAAACCATTACGCCTTGTCCTATTACTACACTCCCTGAGAAACAGTCCCTCCTCAGCCTTCTTGTAGGTTCCCTTCAGGTACTGAAAGGCCACTATAAGGTCTCCCCAGAGCTTTCTCTTCTCCAGGGTGAACAATCCCAACTCTCAGCCCATCCTCATAGGGAGGTACTCCAGTTGTTGTTTACACTTCTTCACATTTGTGCTTACTCCCTAATATGAGAAAGATGTTCAGATTTTCTCAAGCCGGTATTTATGATGGATGGCTCTATGGAGTGCACCTGAAGATAATCAGATATGAATGCATTATTGCTTGCTTTGAGCCAAAGAAGAGTCATGTTTGTAACTGGCATAGAATTAATGCTCAGTATATTAGAACCACGGCGATATTAGTAAAAGATAAAACAAATATCAGCAGACAAAACCACAAAAGTTTACTTTAAATTATGAGAAATCATTTTTCTTCTCTACAAAGAAGATGAATGGAGACTCTTAATTATGCACCTTGGCAGGAGTCATTTCATCTTTACTCACCTTTTATTATCGAGTTCCACTGACATGCCACAAACTACATTTTTCTCTGGAGGACAAGGACTGTGATATATGGAATCCTAAACCACAAAAGCTCAGGAAAAAATAACCAATATTTGTCTTTTTCTTTTTGTCACAGTAAGACTTTAAGGTCTGTGCTATATCTGACCTATCTAGTATTATTAACACTACTGTGCATTGATTTCTAATGCTTTCAAAACAAGAGAAAAAGAGAAAAGCACTGAAGTAGTAGTTCGTAAGAGACATTACAAGTTAAAAGAATTTAATGTGTCTCAATGTAGTTCAAATATACTAAATCAGGCTAACCATGTAGAAAATTATGAATATTCTGAAAGGATGAATCTGATGCTTTGAAAGACAGAAAACAATTAAATTAAGAGCTAAAAAACTCCCCAAGACCACAACTTTTCCTTCCAACAGTGAGGTGCATTAAATTAAATTGGCCGTGAGCAATGAAAATACCTATTACCCAGATGAGGAGATTTGACAGATTACAGCAGACACACAAACTTACTTTGTTGGACTGAAACATCATTTCTTAACAAAGGTAAAACCAGGCTTTGTGTCAGTATTTAGTTTGACACTGGGTGGAAGAAAAAAACAGGAATTAGGTGTGTAACAGTTAGCAAATGAGCTTCCAGCAGAAAACTGGTGACTGCCTTGCCCTTTATGTGCCTTTCAAAAGCACCCAGTATGATCTTCTCCATAATTTTTCCATGTACCGAGGTCCAGAGTTTCCTTGGTATTCCTTCATGCCCTTCTTGTAATCTAGTTTGGGTAAAGCAGAATAAAGTTTCTCACTTCTCATTGTGCATCCTATTTTTACATACTAGAGGTTTTTTAATGTCATATGCACTAACTGTTGTGGCCTTTGCCACAAAGCCTGGAGTGATCTGGTATTCTATTTCACACCCTATCTACTGTAGCCATAGGAATTAGTGAGAATCCTAGCTTTAAAACAAACAAACAAAAAAGCAATTAAATACTTTAGAATTATATCAGAGGGAAAAACTTGAATGTAATCTCCATAGTCTAAAAAACTAGAAAACAAACTAAAAATAATGTAAATTATAAAAAGAAGAAAATAATTATAATTCTAAAGGTAATAACAATGTTTTATGCCAACATTTCACTCTTATTTTGCAGAAACACTTATGACTGGGTGGACTGCATATATCAATTTCAAATGAATAATGTTTTTTAAAATTGCAGCAAAATTAACTTCAGGAATTGCATATCTAAATAGAATTTGCCTCCAACAGATATTTAGGGTCTCGAGCTGGTACCTAGCCAAATAACTCCACGGTAGTCAATTGCAGTGAGAAATGTAATTTGTTGCCTTGAGTTTTCATGTATATGCAGGAACAAAGTTGAGGTTCTCACTGAACAGCACTGAGAGATGACATAAAAATCCACTGCAGATTGCATTAAAGGAACAAATTATTACTCAGAAATTAACCATGGAAATAAATGACTTTGAGACAAGTTGGGTCTGAGGCATGAGCCTCTTCTACACAGCAATTAATTGCAGTGAGTAAGTGCAAGAAATTCAATTTCAAGTCATAATCCAGGACAGGCATCCATTTATAGGACTACCATCTGAGACATTATATATCATTTACTTTTATTTAAAGATCTGTATATTTCTTCCTGGCAGCACAGCACAGAGTATGACTCTAGGTGAAGGACGGAACAAATCACTGTTTTTTCCCATGAGTCTCAACTATAAGTGTTACATTTTTGTTTTAGTTTTTGCTGGTTTATGCTGCTCACTGATGTAGCAGAAACTAGAAACAAGATGCAGCTTGCTGGTGGTCTGCAGGTTATGAAAAACTGAGAATCACAGAGATTCAGCCTACATCGGTTAAATGTTTTTACTGTTAATTTACGTACATTTTGCCCTCTTATAGTTCCTGAACATCATTATCCTCCATTATTGTTAGAGTCCTGAAGCACCATGGTTACATGACATAATGTATATACTGCACTGTATTCTGGTTATCGAGGAGCAGGGGCAGCGAAAAGAAGCCACAGCTAAGCTAAACCAGACTGAGCTTGGCAGACTGTAATAATACCTTCTTCAACAAATGGAACAAATCTAAACCCAAGCACTCACGAAATTATTTTATAGCACCCAACTTCCATGCAGGTTGATTTTACCCAGTCACAGTCATTCTCTCATAGTTTTCATCCCCTCACACTCTCACACCTACAAACCCACAAGCACAAAGGTCTGTGCTCAAGAGGCCTGTCCAGGATCTCTTTTGTGGAACCGGGAGAAAAAGGCACTCTGGCTGTTATCAAACCTCTTGCTTATTGGTACCTGTCTGACAACAAACTGGGTTTTAGATAGAGCTTTCATACACTTCAGGAGTTCACTCACATCATGAAGAGGTCCATTGCTCACAAATCCTGTCCACATGAGCTTTGGTACACCCCAAGTGAGGCTGCTGCTCCCTGCTTGCATTTCCTCATTCTGATAATACATCTGCCTGGAACATGTCTCTCTTATGGTGAGCTACTAGGAAAAGAAATGGCAGGTGTGACATGCTGTGCTCTTAATACTGTAGCTCCTCCCAATGGAGTGGAGGGTCCTCCATCAACAAGTAACTGTGTTCTCTTCTTAACAGCACACAGTCTTTCAGGCCACAAAATGCAGAGGGGAAATCAACGCAAATGCTGGGGTTCTCACACATCACCCACAGGCCCTATGCTAACTCCAGAGGGACCTGCCAGCAGCAGAGGTTAGCCAACAGCAACTCTGACCACTGCTGCATAGATGTGTTGCTGAAAGAAAACAATAAGGTTTTTGCACATCAATGGGACTTTGTACGTATATACGTGTGAGGATGTAATACATATTTGTATGAGGCAACTTAAACAAAATATGCCGGTAAGGACATCACACACCTGGAAGAGGAGCATGAACAAGCAGCTAGTGGGCTGTGCCTCACCAGAAGTCATTCCTTGCACTTCTTTTGAAGCCAGGCCACCGCACAGAGGTTAAGAGTGAACTCAAGGAGACAGCAAGCAAGGAAGAGTACAGAATTGCAAGGACATTTGCAGGAATAGAAGCAGCATGGTCTGGTCTCCCCTCAGAAACTCTGTGGTGTTAAATACTTGCCATGAGCAGCAGGTAGTTCTCTCAGAAACGTTATGTGTCTTAACAAAGCTTTTTTCCCTTCCCCCTAGGCCCTCAGGATTCAGCTGATAAATCTGCTGCTCCATTAGCTGAAGAATGTACTAAAATATTCTGTGGCACTAAGAGATGTAAATAAGATGTAAAAGGAAGAAAAGGGTTTTGTGACTAAATGCACCCCAAAATGGTAATATTGGGGAAGTCTATGCTGAGGTATTCTTCTGCTGTTTCTTCTGGCTGGCATCTTTCATAGTGCTTGCACACCAAGAGGTAAACACAGAACAACAGAAGTAAGAAATAGCCCTCTTGAAATGAAGGCTCTTAATACCTCAATTTTAAGACTTCAAGTTTAATTCCAAGTTGTATTACCAAATGCTATTACATAAATATAATATTGAGTTATACAAAATTATTTTGGTCAGTGACTCAGTGCTGTTATCCAAGGAAATAACTTTCCTGAATTTAAATGAGATAATTTCTATTAGTCCTCTTCAAAAATAAAACACTCCACACATGGAAATGAAACATAAACACTTTAATCAACTTAAAAGACATGACCTTTCCAACATATTTGCACTTCTATATTTCCTTAGAAGAAAGGAGGAAATGAATGTAAACACACCCTAGTAAAATCCCTCAGGGACTGTCCATAAAATAGACTTCACAGGTTGAGTATTCACAAGAGGGATAGGAATCAGAATTATTAAGATTGGAAAAGATCTCTAAGATCATCTAGTTCAACCATCTACCCAACACTATTATGGAAGCAGCAAGAGGGAAAAGACTCAGCAAGTTCTTCCTATTGGTACCTTAAACTTCAGGCAAAATTTAGTCAGCTCAGAGTCAAAGTAATCTATCTAACATGCTATGCTGTTAGGGACCACAGTCCTGGCCACAAACAGACAATAGTTAAAACTCATATTGAGAGAGTGACAAAGCCTACAGCATCAGGGATATTAGGGCTACAAAAGGCATGCCAGGTGCAGCACAGAACTGCACGAGCGTTGCTCCGTCCACATTTTTCATATGGGCCACCCAAGGCCGTGGGGACCTCAGCCTCAGGCCCAAGATTAAATTACTGTTGGCATTGGGGTGGAGTGTCGATCTGTCAGAGGGTAGGAAGGCACTGCAGAGAGACGTGGACAGGCTGGGTCAATGGGCCAAAGCCAATGGTATGAAGTTCAACAAGACTAAGTGCAGAGTCCTACACTTTGGCCACAATAACCCCCTGCAGCGCTACTGACTTGGGGAGGAGTGGCTGGAGAGCAGCCAGGCAGAGAGGGACCTGGGAGTGCTGGGTAACAACTGGCTGAACATGAGCCAGCAGTGTGCCCAGGTGGCCCCGAAGGCCAATGGCATCCTGGTTTGTATGAGCAACAGTGTGGCCAGCACTGGTGAGGCCTCACCTCGAGTGTGAGATCTGGACCACTCACTTCAAGAAAGACCTTAAGGTGCTGGAGCGGGTCCAGAGGAGAGCAACGAGGCTGGGGAAGGGACCAGAGGGGAAGTTCTCTGAGGAGAGGCTGAGGGAGCTGGGGGTGTTTAGCCTGGAGAAGAGGAGACTCAGGGGGGACCTTATCACTCTCTGCAACTGCCTTAAGGGAGGGTGTAGTCAGGTGGGGGTCGGGCTCTTCTCCCGGGCAAGCAGCGACAGGACAAGAGGGCATGGCCTGAAACTGTGTCAGGGCAGGTTTAGGTTGGATCTCAGGAAGCACTTCCTCACGGAGAGGGTGATCAGGCATTGGAATGCACTGCCCAGGGAAGTGGTGGAGCCACCGTCCCTGGAGGTGTTTAGGAGAGGCTGGATGTGGCACTTAGTGCCATAATCTAGCCGATGTGGTGGTGTTGGGTCATAGACTGGACTTGATCTCAAAGGTCTTTTCCAGACTCAATAATTCTGTCATTCAGCTTAGAATTCAGAGAGGCAGAAATCCTACAGCTCCAGGGACATTGGGCCTGCAAAAGGCATGCCAAGACTAGCACAGCACTGCACCAACATTGCCCCACCCACATCTTTCTCCCCTTGACACCCATGGGAATAATGATCACAGCCTGAGCCCCAGCCTGAAATTACTGTTGGCATTATGGATAGCATTCAGAGACCCACGAAGCCTACAGCTCAAGAGACACTGGACTTACAAAAGACGTGCTAAGCTAGCACAGCACTGTACCTACATTGCCCCATTGATATGTTTCTCCTCTGGACACTCGTAGGCATAACAATGGCAGCCGAAGCCCCAATCTGAAATTAATAGTTAGATAAGGGTTAGGATGGAGAAAGTCACAAAGCCTACAGCTCCTGGAACACTGGGTCTGCAAAAGGCATACTAATGTTGGCACCGTACCAACACTGCTCCATCCACACCTTTCTCCTCTGAATACGCACTGGCATAATGATCTCAGCCTAAGTCCCAATGTGAAATTACTGTTGGCATTAGGGTTAGGGTTCTATGATTTGTTGGCCTGACCACAGACTTCCTCACAGTGGATGCACTCTTGCGAAAAATCAGAAACTGTTGATGCATTGCCTTATGGTGTTTGAAAGAACAAAAAGTCGTTGATTGTTTCAAAAAACCGTGTGTATTTAATGTTGTTTTCTAGATTTTAATCTTGTAACACACTTCACTCCTACAGTTATGATAAGGGAAAAACCTCTCTCAAATACAGTATCCAGTGAGATTCTGCACGTTACATCTTCTATTCTTGTGTGATACTGTATTTGCCACAAGTAGCAATGAAAATGTTAATCAGTTTGCAAAATATGGGATAGGCAGCACAGAATGAAACAAACCCAGATAAACTAACAGAGCACAGTTAACAACTTAGTCACAGGTGCTAGTGGGAAGACAGAATGAAATGATCAAATTTGAGAGAAAAATAAGTGAGAGACTGTAAATACAGAATTACACAAAATCATATTTATGAATGATTTTGAGATTTTTTTTCCCCATTTTTTGAAACGAGAAGCACAAATTAATATTAAGGAGGGATGCAAACAGGTTTGGAGAGTGGCAGACACATGTGACTCCTTCCTTGCTAGCCATCAGAATATTATCTACTTTTTCCTTTTGCCTTCTAAACAAAAAGGAGCCACATTTGTGGACAAAAATCCAGTTGCCAATGAATTTTGGAAGAACACACCAAATATTCCCAGAGTTGAAAAGAAAGCCTGCCGAACCTTAAAGACTTTCCAGAGTTAAGAGGAATAGATTCAAAAAGACTTTCCAGAGTTACGAGGAATAGATTTAAAGTGAGCACTGGCCTTGGTGGGCAACCAGCCAGTAGTAGCCTGAATTGCTTCAACTTTATAGCTCAGTATGTACATTGTAGTAAATCATAGAATTATAAAATCATAGAAATATCAAGGTTGGAAAGGACCTTAAGATCATCAAGGCCAACCTACAACCCTACACCACCCTAACACCAAACCATCTCCTGAAGTGCCACATCCAGCCATTTCTTAAACACATCCAGGGATGGTGACTCCACCACCTCCTCTGGCAACCCATTTCAATGCTTCACCACCCTTTTGGTGAAGAAGTTTTTCCTAATATCCAATCTAAACTTCCCCTGGCACAACTTGAACCCGTTCCCTCTTGTCCTGTCACTATTCATGAGGGAGAAGAGGCCACTACAGAGTCTCACTACAGCTGCCTTTCAGGTCAGTGTAGAGAGCGATAAGGTCTCCCCTCAGCCTCCTCTTCTCCAGGCTGAACAGCCTCAGCTCCCTAAGCTTCTCTTCGTAAGACTTACCCTCTAGTGCCCTAATCATTCTGGTTGCCCTTCTCTGTACCTTCTCCAGCACCTCGATGTCCTTCCTGTACTGTGGAGTCCAGACCTGCACACAGCACTCGAGATGCAGCCTCATCAGTGCCGAGTACAGGGGCACAATCACTGCCCTGCTCCTGCTGGCCACACTGTTCCTGACACAGGCCAGGATGCCATTGGCCTTCTTGGCCACCTGGGCACACTGCTGGCTCATGTTCAGCCAGCTGTCCCTCAACATCCCCAGCTCCCTCTCTGCCTGGCAGCTCTCCAGCCACTCCTCCCCAAGTCGGTAGCGCTGCTGGGGGTTGTTGTGGCCAAAGTGCAGGAGCTGGCATTTGGCCTTATTGAAACTGATACTGTTGATCTTGGCCCAGTGATCCAGCCTGTCCAAATCTCTTTGAAGAGCCTCTCTACCTTTCAGCAGATCTTCCTCCCAATTTTGTGTCATCTGCAAACTTAGTAAGAGTGCACTCTGTCCTCTCATCCAGGTCATTGATCAATAAATCACAATAAATTGTTTTATGATATAGGAAAATCACAATGTGAATACAATAAATCCTGATAAGCTCAGGGCTAATATAGATGATATGAACTGCAGAAGAGTTCATGGATGCCTCAGAAACTTATGGAAAGAGTTGAAAATGATATTTGCTTCCAAAACACTACTGGCTGTATTGGATATGTGTATTAAATATTTATATATGAAACACAGAATAAATGGTCAAAGCATTCAGATATTCTTGCATCTGGTGACTTTTATTCTAGCTGAATGTTCCCACATGTTAACAATTTGATCGCCATTTCTGTTCAAGGCATTAAAAGCACTTCTACTGATTTGAAATTGAGAAAATATTCTCCACAATAATTTTTGACATATTAGCAGTTGCAACCATTTTTTAAATGCTTGCAGACTAGGCTTCCAAAATACATGTTACTTCAAATATCAACAATTCACTTTCAACAGAAATAAATACAACAATCACTATTTATCTAATGCCTGTAACTATTTGTTTTCTTTTGCTTAGATGACTTGTAGTCATGAGTCCATTAACACAAATAATCATCCCATTCCCTAAAAAATTCTCTTCCTGCTAACCTCTAATGCAAGTCACAGTTTAACTCTGCACTTGAAAGGAATAACTGCAAATTCACTGTTCTGTCCAAGCCTTCTGGGACAAATCTGATAGCAAATGCTGCTGGTCCTGCTCAGTAAATCTTTCCTGCTCCTTTCTCAAGTCATTTCTGTTTCCTCCTTCACATGATGCACCCTGCCTCCTGTGTTCAATGATATCGTGAATACAGACAGTATGTATTACTTTTAATAGTTAAGAACTGTTGGGGTTTTTCTTTCTCTCCTCCCTTGCTGAATTTTTAAACACATGAACATTGTGCTTTAAGGGTGATCTTAATTCTTAACTGTATCTTGTGACTTAACATGGATCACTAAGTAGGATTATGCTTTTCTGCTGTTTTATTAATATGCCTCTCCATCAACTAACCAATTAACAACTACTCCTAGTGGCATAAATATAGCAAAGAACTCCCTTTTGCATCTCGATGATATCAGCATAGTACAAAACCTCCCCACAAATACCACTCGAATATTAATTTCAATCTCACTTTTCATATGTTAAGCAGGATCCCTTTGCAATCTGGAAAGCAGGTTAGAGCTTGCCAATTCGGCTTCCTTAATTGGCTGCCTCCCTATCAGTGTATTTATCCAGCCACCTTAAGGAATCAGAAGAAGAAACAATGTCAGCACTAGATGGAGCTCCTGTACAGAAACATCTCAGGAGAAATCTTTGGGGCTTGTGTGCCTGTGGAAAGCAGGGATGGAGGTACAGTGCTGGCATAGCAGGAGGATGCTCTCAGGGCGGTCAGGTACACCGCACCATCCCCACATCCACGCCCACACTGGCCTGCAAGACCTCCATCTCCTGCCAGGACTGTTCCTTTGCTATCCAAAGAGAGGGAGATCTCCAGGATCTTTCATCATGCTGAGCATCTGCACAGATGTAACATGTAGCCTCGGGATTTTTCTGCATATGGGGTATAGAAACAAGTAAGGTATGAGGTGAAATTAAAATATATTGTCATCTGCCAGTCAGAGAGCCAAACTTCCACCAGAGCACACTTAGCTAACTTCCCTCCTATAAGACTCTGCTTTTTCACTGAATGCAATTGCTCATTTTTAATAATGAAGATATATTTCTTGAGATTTTTAAACTACTTTATAATCTCCTTTTTCAGCAGTTACCATTCCTAGAGATGGAACACACTACAAATATTTAGTCTTCTAAGTCAGGTTTCTGTCATAAAGTCTAGTGGTCAAATTGCTTTTATAGCAACTATCTATTAACTGGTCAATAACTAGGCTATGAATGCAGTGTCAAAATTTGTAAACCAGGCTTTACACTGCCCTTGGGCCAAGAGTTTCTTGTGCAGTTTTACAATCCAGCAACACCACATGCTGTGGAGGCAGAATAAAAGACTGGAGAAGGCTGCTTCTGCCTCTATCCGAGATGATTTTGCTGGATAAAGGATGTGCAGTGAGAAGTGGTGGTCTTCATTCCTTAACCCGTCAGAACAATCTGAGAAGATCTTTTGCAACATCCATTAAGAAATGGTTTTTAACTGATGCAGACAGAAATCCTGTGCAGTATATTAAATCCAACCAATAAGTCTAACCTGCAACACTGAACAGCTTGGTGGAAATTGCACTAGAGAATATAGTATAAGATGTGTAAGGATGTATAAGGAGGTGTGATGTATGGGGACATGCCAGCTTAGCTACCAGGGAGAGAAGCCATCACTCACTTAATTCATTAGAGAGCTTTGGCAGTGTCGTTGGATTTCCAAACATCTTTGACTAGCCCAAGGGCTCAGAGATCTTCACATGGATAAATAATTGATTAGAGGCAGGAAATAAAGAAGCAGAGAAAATAATTAGCTTTCTCAGTGGAAACTTCGGCCAGCAAAGTCCTCTGTGCTAGGTCCTGCGTTATTCATCACATTAACAAGCGATCTGGAAAGTTGGTAAAGAGTGATTTTTTTCTGATTACACTGTGCTGAATAACTCAAAATCAACAAAAGCTGACTGTGAAGTACTGCAGAACAACCGCATGAAACTGAGTCACTGAGCAGATGAAACGCAATACTGATGTAAACTGCCATATGTGAAGAACAGTCCTAGCTTTAAATACACAGCGATTGTTTCCAACTGACTTACTGCTCTGCAAAGAGAAAGAGTTATGATAGTTTGCTTTATGCAAACCACTTCCAATAAGCATCATTGCTTTTTTTAGAAAAAGTGAACATCTGGTTTTATCAGAAAAGGGAAACAGAGAAAAGAAGAGAAAACATGAGAAGGTGGATGGTGGAGGATTATTTAGTGTTTCTCTTAATAAAGGAATCAGGTCTTCAAATTAAATAGTCAGGTTGAAGACCCAATTAACAAGCAGAAGAAGGCACTTTTCTTTGCACATTACATAGTTGAAAAGTGGAACTCGTTGGCATATTATATTCTGCATACCAAAATTTTGCAGGGTTCCTAAGAGCAAGAAGACTGGGATATAAATCCAGGAAGACCTATTCAACTCAAAAGTACTACTTCAGAGTTTAAGTCCCAACACCACAAATCACAAGCTAGTGAGATTACATACTAGAAAAGTATCATTGGATGCTGAAAGCTATCCTGACTTTAAATTTAGCATTCTAGAAGCATAGCTGGGTAACATTTTTGAATGACGAATTCTTAATATGGTAAATAGACAACCATTCACAAGGCACAACTATTATTCAGTTATTAAATTGATACAAAGAAACAATTACAGTATGAGGCAATAACCTGCTTGTATCTACTATATTAATACTTTTTCCCAAAGGCCTGAGTGCCCACAACCCCAGAAAATATATTAATACCTATAAAACTCCTACTCATTCTCATCCCCAAATTCCTTGTTAAACTTCCCCTGATGTACTAACCAACAGAGAAAAAAAATGTCATACAGAGCAAACCAGATGGTTGCACGTCTCCTGCTCTTATCACAAAGAATATTAAGCTATGGCTTTGTCTTGCCTCATAACCTGCTTTCTACCCATTAGAAAAAGTCTACTTAAATCCTGATTGGCATATTTATCTGTCAGCCTTTCATCCTACTCCTCTGATGACTCTCATAAGGATATTAAACAGAAATATACTTTCAGTTCTAAGAAGCACAGTGAAAAGCAATGCTTCACATCCTCATGCAGCCATTGTTGGATGTAGCCCTCTTGCATTGCTTTTTTTGAAAACTGAGCGGTCCAAAAACAGAGCTTTCCAAACAGGGGGAAAGTTTGACAGTTTGGATAAATCAGAGAAAACTGCTGCAATTTGTTACAAAGATTTGCATGGAGAAGAGCTGCTTTGTGCACAGTAGTCAGCGTACAGAATACATAATATGCACATAAACATCATGTAGATATTCCACCCTTCCATGAAGAGGCAGCATTTGTAACTCCCCATCCCTACACCTTGTTACTTCCTACCCTATTCGTGTTGCTAATTAACTCCCACAGAATTCACTCTGAGGCAGACGGCTCAGCCATGGGGATGGCCACCAGTCTCCCACGCGGTGCTGGCCCTACCACAGGAGCCGGAGGGCAAGGCTCCAGGACACCCTGCCTTGTGCCACCTGCTGCACAGCTAACCAACGGCTTGCATAAATTCATTAGGGTGTTTAAACACATCAGTGTAAACAAGTCCCCCGGTAACTTCGTAAAAAGCCTGAGCGCAGAACAGATATTACTCCTCAAACTGTAAATCTGGCAAACGATAATGCTTTACTGTGCACTGGCATGGAAGAAATAAGTCAAATGCAGACCCAAATATACTCAGTCATTTTGTGTTCTGAAATTTTCATAAGGACACATTAAAGGGGATTAACCATGTTTTTGTAAAAGTCATACCATTTCTTAGCTCAAAGCAAATCTTGCCAGATATTAGTCTGCTATTTCAGTACTATCTCAGAGGTCTACACTAGACTAAGATAACACTTAGATTTGAAGCAATAAAACACCATATGTGTGAACTAATGGTTTCAAAGCTTAGAAATTGTTATGAGTCCAAATCTAAGCAAAGTTTTACATTGCTGTTGATTTTTAAAGAAGATCAAAATATTCTTTATTAAAAAAATTCACAATCAAATCTGCTTTTTTCTACCTGCTGTAAATCTCTACAAAAATAATCCAATATAAACTAGTTTCCATCTATCGACTCATCTAAAGTCTGTTCACTTTGATGCCTTCTTCCCATAGTTACTGACTATTTCCACTCTGGAGTGCAGAGTGGAACCCGTAAAAATAAAATAAAATGATAGGGGGGAGAAAAAAGAAACAGAATAGAAAAAAACAATTGAAAAAGAACACTAGAAAAATAGCATACAGCGAATGTCTGCCTTTAATGAGATATTATAGAACCCATGTAAAAAGCTACAGTTTATCCCAGTGAGTCACTAACCTTTTACATTTGAGCTGAAATATAAATTCATAAGAAACAGTAGAAGTTTGCACCTGGCCGTAGAAAGAGATTACACTTCAAACACACTGGAATCTGTCTGTGAAATGGGTTTAAGAAACCACAAAGAAGAGAAGTAATGTAATATCAACAGATTTTGGGAAGATTTATTGGTTGAAATTGCCCAGAGCAGTCAAGCCAGATACCAGTAGCTGATATGAAAAACCTTCAGCTTAAGCACATGAAGTCTGGCACTGTTATAAAAGTACTATAGAACAACTTGGGTTGGAAAGGACCTTAAAGACCATGGGCAGGGACACCTCCCACTAGACCAGGTTGCTACAAGCTTCATCCAACTTGGCCTTGAACACTTCCAGGGTGGGGACATCCACAGGATCTCTGGGCAACCTGTTCCAGTGTTTTCACCACCCTTACAATAAGGAATTTCTTCCTAATATCTAACCTAAATCTACCCTCTCTCAGTCTGAAATCACTATCCCTTTTACTATCCTCCTGATAAGAGTCCCTCCCCTTCTTTCCTGTAAGCCCCCTTTGAGTGCTGGAAGGCCACCATAAGATCTCCCTGGAGCTTTCTCTTCTCCAGGCTGAACAGCCCCAACTCTCTCGGCCTGTCCTGGTATGGGACGTGCTCAAGCCCACAGTCATCTTTCAATGCTTTCAACAGCTCCAATTCTATTTATGTTGGGGTCCCCAGAACCGAACATAATATTGCAGGTAGGGTCTCACCAGAGCAGACTAGAGGGGCAGAATCACCTCCACTGACCTGTTGGCCATGCTTCTTTTGATTCAGCCTAGGATGCAGCTGGCTTTCTGGGCTGTTAATGCACATTGCGGGGTCATATTCAGTTTTTCATCCATCAACATCTCCAAGTCCTTCTCCTCGGGGCTGCTCTCAGTCCACTCACCACCCAGCCCGTATTTGTGGTTGGGATTGTGGTAACCCAAGGTGCAGGACCTTGCTCCTTTAAAGTAGCTTTGAAGGTGGTGCTCAGGTGACCCTGATAAGAGGCATCTGAATCACTGAGAGATTAGGGGAGAGTCAGGCATCCCCAGGGAACTGAGGTTTCACCCTTGTACAGGGTGAATGCTCAGTCATTTGCCTCCCTCAATTCACACTGAGCCAGCACAGCTTGGGAATAAAGAGGGGGGCAGCCAGGTCCCAAACCGCTCTGGAGTCAAAGCACAGGGACACTACACAGAAAAGTAACAGTCGGATGTCAGGTGGAGGAAGGACCTGCCAGGAGCGGTGGTCCCTTGCATTTGATGTCTGCTGATATCAAGTGTCCCACCTGTCTACATCACTTATGGAAAAATTTGCAGCAGCCAGAGGTCATTTTGACTTAAGTTTTGGTGTTCTGTTTTGTTTGCTTGCTTTTAAAAAAAAACAACAAACACCAACAACCAAACATAAAAAACACCAAACCCAGAAACCTTCTAGTGATTGGAGGCGTTTGGATTATTTAAGCAGTGAATCATGTTAGCTATGAAATAAATAGAAACAAGTGGCCAGCAAATCAATAGAAGCTGTAGGTTATCAACTTATTAGTTATTTACTGAATCTCCAGTTTCAGAAACAAGTTCTAGATTACTGCTGATGCCTAGAAAAATACAAATGTAGCTCCAGCTTTTGGAGAAACCTTTTTTTCCATGTCATCACACTTTTTTAGCAAACTACTGCAAATTATCTTCTCATCTTAATAGACTCCTCTAATCAGAAAAAAAAAAAGAGAAAAAAGGAAATTGATAATTATTACCTATTATTGTGTCATTAAGCGGAACCATGACAATGGTCTCGTGTCTTTTTTATCACTGAAAAACCTGTAAGTTTTCGTTTGCTTACTAGACTGGAAGAAGTCACATTCTGCTTAAATGCTTCCTAAAAAGAAATGGACATAGAAAATAAATGACATCAGTTAAGAAAAAGCCACTACATATATAACTTGGATTTAAATAGCCAGAGATAATATCTCTCCTCGTGGCCAGGAAGGCCAATGGCATGCTGGGGTGTATTAGA
>NW_009734481.1:21007-51393 GCF_000703405.1 Apaloderma vittatum | reverse complement strand
AGGCCGAGAGAGGAGCGGCTCCTCAGGAAAAAACCGGGGCATAAACCGCGAATCTGCTGGGGATTCTGAGGAATGACATCACCCTGAAAGAAAATCCAACTGCGTCTGCAGAAATGCTGAAACTTGACTGTGACTTCGGTACATCCCATAACTTAAGCAGAGATAAAAGGAGGGCAGAGTGGACTCTAAAAAGCAAAACACAACCTGTGGTTCACGCTCTTGGGCCGGGTCCGGCAGCCCCGGCAAGGCCGCAGCCCCCAGCAGAGCCCCTGCGATCAGGAACGCGGACGTTTTTTCTAACTGTTGTGTTTACTGGTAATTACAACGCGCCCTTACTGCACTGTCTGTTGCTCTGTCGGTAAAATTTGTCTCCACTTGCGTTGGCAAAAAATGGTGATCCCTATGTTTTAAAAGCCATCTTGCCACAGTACGTGAAGTGTTTAAAGTAATTATTTAGCTGCACTATTAATGCCAGATTGGGTATGAGTGTAAAATACAGTTCAGAATGCTTTCCTCGAACTGAGTCACAAAACTGAATTACTTGTCAGGCTTTTCTCAAGTGCAGGAAGGATCAAATCTGGGTGTGATTTCTGTCCCCAGGTAACGCGTCTGACCTGCATCGGCAGAAGAGAAATACCTGCAGTGCTTGAGGACACCCAAGCCCAGGCCCTGCCTCCAGAGTGTGGGGGGCAGTGAGGCACAGACCTACTCCTGTTCCTTGGCCTTTACTCTCAGGTTTCTGCCGCCCCAAGGAGTGATGAAACCTTCAAGTCATTTACATCTCAGTGACCTTCGGGAAATGGGAGTCGTTAGGCTGAACAGTCTCCTCACCCCTGGCTGAGAGGGCACTGCTTTCATTACCTGCAAGATGCAAACTCGATTTCTTCACAGGCTTCAACTGTGAAAGAGTAATGCAGAAAGCTTTGATGTGGAGGCAGGGCCTGCAACACACCCCGACCTCATGCACCGCAGATACCTCGCCAGCAGAGCCCTGCTGCCCTCCAGGGCTTGCTTTGGGGCTGGGAGAGAGCTTTCGGGGGGCGCAGAGCATCTGTGACCCAAGCGGTTCCTGACTGAGCAAGGAGGGCTCCACGCTCAGGGTGGGAAGAGCACGCACATGCCGAGACCTGCTCAAGTCGCTGTGGCTGGCAGGAGAAAGGTGGGTGCTTCGTATCCCCGAGAGTACATTTAACCAAAAAAACCCACCGGCCAAATCATGAACTGATTAGGCTGCCTGCAAACTGAGGTGATGATGGTGTTTGTTACAAGAAAGGAATTTAATTAGAAAATAGAATTGTAACAGAGAAGACGTGATAGCAAACTGCCCTGCAAAGGCTGCCTGACCCATCTGTCCCTAAACACACGCCCGATACGGAACCGGAGGAGAAAGGGCTGAGGGTAGCCTCGCACAGGCTACAATTCACCCTGGTGCATCAACACATCCTCTACTTCAAGAGTGCGTATTTTCCAACTCGAGCGCAACAAAATTACCTGCTTGTTTAAAGATGGGCACCCGCTTAAGCTCCTGGCTAAACTGGAAGGGAAAAGAGGCAGAAAAAACAGTTAGCTTTTCAGTTGTTCTCTCCAGACTCATAAGAGTTCATACATTACTAAAGCAGAAAAGAAAAATCTTTTTAAAGACATTAAAAATATTATATATACTAAGCCTGTTTAGTAGGTAGTGAACAATTAGAAAAAATATAGCAGAAAACATAAGGAACAGCCAACCCCATGTATGCGCAGATGAACTTCAGATGTGTTAATTCTTCTGCCAGAAGAAAAACAAAAGGAAAACCCAGAATCTTACTAAGAATAAAATTAATCGAGGCACAGTGAAATTAAAATTGAGAAATTTGTACGTCTCACAAATAAGACAAAATTTCCAATCGCCACACCGGCTTCACACAGCCAGAGCACACGAGGAGAAGCCACAGGCACAACCTAAACTCCAGTGCAGTTGTCGCTTAGGATTTCACAGCCTGATGCATTCATTATAAAGAAAATTCACACGCAGGGTTATTTCTAAAATTCTCTCTCAACTTTCCACGTGAAATTGCCAAGGAATTGGATATAGTTGCAGTGCATTACTTAATTCATAAATTGTAATTATTAATAACTGAAGTAATCAGCTTTTACAAGATCATTCTCTTGTACATACTTATTAACCGTGATGCAATTACAAGAATAATTTTGGTTTCTGAACAACCACCTCAGTATTTGGTTTCATACACATTAAAAATAATAAAACCCTTACAATAAAATTGCCATTGTAAGAAAAGTAAATCCAACTATGTAATTTAAGAGAAGAAAGAGATTTAAATGGTGTTATTAACACCTCATGCAAAGCAAGGTCTCAGCATAAAACCACTGAGGCACTTTTCCAGAAGTGAAGGAACCTGAAACGAGCCAAGTCCCGGCAGGGAGAGCGTGTCCTTGCCGAGGGCGCGAGGCACACAGACCACACTCGCTCGCTGCATGAAAGACCTGAAACCCTCTGCAGCCCGTGCTGGCGAGGGAGCAGCCTGCCGGTCCAGCTGCCAGCCTCGCAGCCACTGGATCATCCCAGTGAAGGACCCCCAACAGTTACTTGTGAAAATTCTGCATCAATCCACCATTTCCTAGCGAGTACAAAAGATCTAAAAGCTAGAGTTTGCACTAAGCCAGAAAGCATTTCCGTACCTGCCGGCCACTAGACATTCCTGGCTATCCAAAGACAACGCATATCACGCCCAGTGTGAGGCAGGCGGAGGTTAGAACGCACGCACAGCATCTTCAGTGGTGAGTGTGGTCATTCCCCAAAAATCCACCAGGGAAAAGTAAGGATTATTCATCTTTTCTCTTCTCCTCTCTGTAAAATCCAAGAGAGAAAGCATTAGTGACACTCTGGCTTGCTTTATGAATTAAATGCCCATGCCTCTCAGTCCCCAACGCAGTGCTCCTTGTCTGCGTCCTGGAGGATGATTTTTAACAGCTGGCAATACAAGCAGTATCACATGCTGCATATTTTAGGTATATTAAGTACGTAATTTTCTTCTCTTCAACTCGGTACAGTAAAATTTTATCTTGTCACTGAGTTTCTCTCAAGAAAACAAGCCAACAAGCAATAGCCAGTAAGATAAGACATAGCTTTGGTAAGGTTACAGGTTCCAACATACACATTTTTGTAAGATCTTCATGTAAAAATAAAATTTCAATGTTCACGCAGTAACTTACAGGAGATGTGTAAAAACTCATTGGAATTGTGCTTTCTGGCAAACAGCAGAAGAGGAAGAAAAATACTCTGACACCTTGTATTGGAAATACTTGGAACTCTGTACATTCGATTTCAAAACCATTTAAAATCTCTCATTAAGCTCCAGGCTCTCTCTGGTGTGTGCTGGGCTACAGCTCTTCAACCGTGCAAATACCTAGAGATGCTGAGGAAACACCTGGAACTCCGTGTTTTTAAATTAACTGACTTACTCCATTTGCTGTATTGCTGCTCCTTACTCCACACTCCTACCAGCCCTCTCTATCCCTCCAGCGCTTGCAGGGTGCCGGGAGGTGTGAGGTGAGGGCAGCAGGGACCCTGGCCCTGCCTGCGCTGCGTCACTTTGGAAACTCTCCCCAGACCAGGTCCCGAACAACTCAAGCCCCTAAAACTTCAGACCTGTGCAGATGAGCTTCGCTGCCGTTTTTGGCTGCAGCCAGGCTCCGGCAGCTGGTTTTTGCAGCAACATCTGTCCCCTCCCGTGCCTGTGAGTGGAGGTGAAGGGGATGGAACGGCTCTCGGGGAGCTCCTAGCTGCAGTCAGATCACAGAATCACAGACTGGCCCAGGCTGGAAGGGACCTCAGAGATCATTTAATCCAAGCTCCCTGCCACGGGCAGGGACGCCTCAACTAGATCAGGCAACACATCTTCAGGGAAATCGGCTGCATGTCCCATCTATACTAACTGGCAGCTATGAAATATTAATAAAACTAACATTCTTTTTAAGCTCTTTTCATGGCTTTGGGCAGGCTGTTTACAGTCAGCTGAAGAAGAGCCAACTGTTCTCAGAAGATGAGTGCGAGTCTCTATCTCCTAATTAGCACGTACTTACTGTCTCACAAAACCCCCACCACGACAACAGGAGTGACAGGGGTCACCACAAACCGAAGACAAGACGAAACACAAGCGTGACGGAGCCAGGCCACTGGTGAAATACTTCTGTTACTGTTTTCTGCGCTCTGGCAGGGACATGACCTGCAAGGGAGCGGAGCTTCTTGCCAGGGGGAGCAGGGGATTGTGCCGAGGAGGACACCCGTTACTCCAGCAACAGGAGCAGTCTCGTGGCCTTACAGCCACGCCACAAAGAAAGCCGCCTGAGCTTCTCCCCCTCCTTCTTTTCTATACAGCTGTAGACTGTGAGAGATTTTACTCGGAGTTAAATTTTAGCTATAAATCAATCAAAGATAGCAGAAGACAGGTTCTTTAATTGTTTCTATTTTTGTTCTGGTTTTGCTGCTGTTAAAATAATCAGCAACAGTAGAAAGCTTTTCAGCGTTAACTAGAAGCTTTTAGGGGAAAACCAAATCACATTGTACCACCTTAATAAAGAACCTGCTAATGCTCATGGACTATCAAAGTTGAAGCAAGATGCTATTTTTACTGCTAAACTGGAACGTAGGTTGGAACAGAACTGCATAAAAGAGTAAGAACAAATAAGAACCCTGAGAAATGTGACTAATGACTGAGGCACTGCTACTTCTTTGATTCTTGTATTGGAAGTTACACATTTCTTGCCTATGTGATCATAAACATAACCTTACATTTACTAACACTTAAGCTGGTGTTATATGTTAAGCAGATACTTGAACAGGAATATTTCCTGATTTGCCGCAGCAGAAGTGGGTCCAGAGATCATCTCCTGCTGTGGGAGGAGCGACCTGGCAGCTCCGTCACTTGTGGAGGTGCTTGGGAATTCTCCAACAGGAAGCACTTGAGATTTCAATATCCTAACCAAATTTTGTCTGGTGTATGTGGGATTTCAAATGTTGATGTGAAAACCATTTCCTGCCTTGCCTGAATTCTATGGCCTTCTTTGCTGTTAACTTTTTATTTTCCAACAAGGATTTTATCTACAATACTTTCAGGAGTGGAACTCCCATGAACTTCCATGTAGATAATTAGGTCCAGTGGGATTAGGCCTGTCTATTGTTAAAGTAGTCAATTCCTCTAAAAGGTTATCAAATTTTCCAAAAGTGACATCTATTTCTGATTTTTCTTCAGCGAATGTGTAATGAACCTGAATTTTAAAGAAGAATTGTGAAACTGCAAGCTGGGTCCCTTCAGTTCCTTTATACACATTGTTTTTCCAGTTTGGGGATTCCATTAACAAGTTTGAAATTCTGACACTGAATTTAATCTCACTAATTCTAAGGCCATCCTTGCTGCAGGAGAACAATTAAGGAAAAGTCTCTGAAAAATGAAGACATAACCTCTTTTAACTGATTACTATAGCTCATAAGATGTTGCTATTTAAACAGTTTGGCAGGAAGATGTGGTACTTCAAACATTTCCTAACAAAAGGACTGAAGCACTGCTTGCCATAGCTGAGACATTTTGTGGTTGCTATTAGAAACTAAAGAAAGCTTTGGAGCCTGCACAAACCCGTCTTTGCAGCTAAAGGATGCCAGTTTCTATGTCTGCTCCTTCCTTATTCTTTCTTTGTCTGCATGTTGCACAGAAAATGCCTGAACGAGTGATGGGAGGAAGAGAGAATATTACTGGGTGTATGTCTCCAAAGAGCTGCTGCTTATTCTTTAAGGGTTTTTTTCAGTAGGTTTTTTGGTGTGATTTTTTTTTTATTTTTAAGGAATGAACATTTCCCTCATACAGAAACTAAAAAAAAAATAATTTGAGATCTGCTTTGGTTTTGACCTGCTTCCTTAATGGTAGGTGGCAATTTATGGGTTGAATTCACCACTGCTGGTCTCTCTGGTGGGGGCAGGAGAGCCTGTAGCCCCTCGGGCTGTGACTCTCCAGCCTCTCCTGCCACTGGACTCGCAGCCCTGGAGTTTCAAGTAAGACATGGTTCCACAGAAACTCCAGGAAATCTGGAGTGTGAGGCACGGACGCTTGCATCTGTTTTCCTTTGATGTGCTGCACCTTTCCTCCTTCAATTCAAGTTTCCCATTCGCACTCTCTCCATTCTGATTTCACACTTTGCTTCTTGGCTCAAGTTCCTTCAGTGGAAACTATGCACCAGCTCACGCGTAACGGGCGAGAGCCTGCTCCTGCGAAAGGCTGCGGGAGGTTCGTTACTGACTTCGCAAGAGCGTGGCTCTGGCTGCAGGAAGGCCGACTGGGCCTGAACAACAGGGAGTCTGACTGGAACTCCCCAGTCTGCTCAGCGAGAGGCCACGCTCACGTTTCACCAGGCCCTTCCGCCTGGCAGCGGGCAGGGCACGGCGCGCTCCCAGTAATGCGCCCGGAGCAGCGGATGTGAGATTGGGCCCTCCCTAAACATTTCCAGAGATCGGCACTTCTGTCACTATCTTTCCTCTTCAAGCTATTAGAAGTGTTTCTAATTCAATTCTGAACCCGCTAATGAGCTCAAATGCATTTTAATTAGCGGGATTTATTCTGGTGTGTGTGTGATTTATTCTGTTGTGTGTTAGCTATGTTCAGCTAATTCTCCAAGTTCGAGTTTTCTAAAGTTGTCTCCTTTCCAGACAGATTCATGCTCTTATTTTCACTTAAGTGTTCTTTTCATTTGGAAATAATTTCTACTGTATTATCTAAGTCCTTTTTTCAGCCTTCACCTTGGCTGTGACTTATTTCCTAACCTACCACACAGAACTTCAAGGTCCGTTTATATCTTGGCTTCTCAAAATATCCTTAAGAATGAAAAGACACCTCCCAGTCTGAACCTTCCATTTGCTCACTCCCCACACCACTATTTTCAGAACTGTCTTTCTGTAAGCCCTTCTGAAATAATTTTCTTCATTCCCTTCTCTCAGATAACTTCACGTTAAGACAAAAGACTGCTAATAGCAAACACAATTCGATAGGCAATGCACAAGAATCTGTATAGCTCTACCAAAATAATTCTCATACCCAAATCGTACACATTTTTACGTGTGTATATACAACTCTACGTATGTATATACAGAACACGGACAAAAACTCCAAAGCACATCTCGGCACTTCAGTGAAGCACTTCTCTGTGGAAAGCACAAGCATTAACAAAGCAACTCAAGCATCCCCTAAAAGTACTTGTCTTAGTACCTGGTCAGCTCGAGCGCTGTTGCTGCACTTCGCTCTGCTGGTAAGGACCATTCTCCCCAGCTTATTGTCAAGTCTTGAAGACATACGTGACATGCCCGGGACCGGCCAGGAGTCATTAGAGAAAGAAGGATTGGTCAGGGAGTCCTATGCTTCAGCCCTGCGTCTGCTACAACATCCTTGCACGGGTCTCAGTACCACCAAGGGTTATAGAAGCACAATTTACAATACACATTTATGACATAATTTGTAAATGGTAGTTCTGGCGATTGACATTCTTAGAACTGACAGGTGCAGTCATGAGCAACAAAAGGAAAGGGGGTATGTAAAAGAGAATATTGCAGTGAAGAAAAGAAAGACCTTCAGCTGAAACAACAGCAACTTAGAAGTAGAGTGAGAAGTTTCAGAATTAGTACAACACTTCTAACAAGACTGAAAAGAGAGAGGCAAGATGGGGGTAGAGGCTCCTACTGAGCCAAGAACAGAACAACCCCAAAAGAACTCTGGATTCAAAGGGAAGGAGAGAAAAAAGCGGCTGGACAAAGAGCTGTTCTGCCAAAGGCCTCTGTCTGAAGGAGAAGAGCAAAGCACGCTCTGCCTAAGCAGTACGTTTGGCTGAGATTATCTGTGAAATAAGTCCCCTTAGACAAAACATTTGTATTGCTTTTCGGTTGGTTTCAAAATTAGTCACAGACTAGTTTTATCCCTTAAATCAAACTGAAGGTGATCAAGACCTTGAAGAAGGCATTCCTCCAGAGAGGCAATACTGGACCCAAAATAAACAGAATCCTTGCCCAGCACAGCTGCCGTGGAGAACAAGCTGGTTTATAAAATGTTAATAAAGAGTTTAAATACTTTTCAAGTCACTCTGAAAAAACTCAGCCTGAGAGTCATGCGAACTCATGTATTCCAGCAGGTCAGCTGCTGGTGTGCGCGAGCGTGAGCCTCACGCCAAGCAGGCTGCGCGGGCAGTTGCAAGCCCACATACTTTACCTACTTGGGAAGAGCTTGAGCAGGCCAGAGCCTTTCTCAAAGGGCCAGGACTTACTCAGCTGAGTTCCACTGGCTCTGGGAAGGCCTTACAAGTACCTGAAACTGGAAGCAATCGTGGCGCTCGCTTGACGGCCATGGAAACAAAACACAAGCTGTCCTTAACGCGCTGGGACACCAGCTCTGTGCGTCGCAGTTCCTGTGCCAACACTGCTCAGGTTTGTCCATGGTCTTGCTTACTGTGCTGTGGGTTTCTGGCTCCACAAGCTGGTATGGCATATTTTGAGAGGAGGTTTTTTCTATGTTGAATTATGCTCCTCTGGGGTATGAAGAAAAAAGGTACACACGGATTAAGGTACACATTCATACAGCCAGAATGCTTCTCCGCAGCTCTCACAAAATTTTGCCTGGCTTCTTCCTGGGGAGCTCTGTGCTGTTAAATACACGTTTGTATTCACGCGTGGTGCCAAAGTGCTTACATTTCATTTACAGTTTTATTCAGAGTTTCTCGGGAGATGAAAGACAATAAAGTGGCTGCAAATACTTTAAAATGCAGTCTGAAAGCAGGAGAAAAAAAATTTAACCTTTGTGTCATGACTTGGAAAACCTAAAATGAGAACTGCAAGCAGCAGTTTGTCCATAATGCTGTAAAATGCCTTCTGTTCTTCTTGCTTCTGCATGTTCTTTCCCTCTTAAAAACTGGATAAATAGGAAGAGATACTAAATTCCTGGCGTCCTATGTCCCCACAGTACTGAATTAAGCTAGGGCTTGTCCGGCCAACATTTAGAAGCACCCGACTGCAGTGTCAGTGTGTGCACAGGCTGAACGGGAGGTTACAGAGCAGTGGATAACATTCCTAGGCAATGCTGTTTATGTTCTTAGCGGGGTTTGTGATGAAAGCCAGAAGCTAGAAGGAAGCCCAGAACATGTTTTTCTCTCTAAGAGAAAAGAGAAGAACATGTGCTACAAGCAAGTTTACGTAGGTTGATACCTGCTTGCTCTGTATTGTAATAAATCAATGCCTCAGGTAGCAAAATAACCAAAATGAATTACCTTAGTCATCTCACTTTGAGTTATATAGGCTCTTTATTAAGTGTAATTATTTTTAAGACCTAGCTCCGCGATGTTGACAGCAGACAGAAGTGCTTGCAGGAGGTGAACTCTCATGTGCTGAACGGGAGAGGACGTTCAGCTCTGGCAAGCAAGATCCTTCTCTGTGCAGACGCTTCCTACGAGTTTTGCCGAGCGCTGCTCTGCGGGCGCCTTTGCGGGCTCCTGCGACTCGGCAGCAGCCACACAGCAAAGCTCACGGGAGAGGAATTTGGTCTTGCATGATGGTCTGGGCCATGGCACAATCCACACCTTTCAAGCTGTGTAACTAGTCATTCTTTATAATCCGATCAGTTAAGCCTGTCCAAACTCTTTTGTCAATATTCCTAAATAAGTTTACTGATTTAGAATTAATTTTTAAGCTCAATTTATACATGCAAGGCTTAAACAGATTTAAGTGAATCCTGTAGGTACACAATAAAAACTACAGTTCACGAGGTATAACTGGGGTGGGGAGGGAGTCCTGCAGGAACTTCGGGACTGAATTTAGGCCACGCAGGGAAACAGCATGGTGCGGCTTAACCATTACCCACCACAAACAGTATGACAGCTTCTTCTGTACTTCTATTTTAGTGGGATAAAAATAAATAACTTCTCAGAGGAACTAACGATCCAAAGAACAAATTAAAACACTAAATACAAGCATGAAAGCTTTCTGCAGAACATGAAGACGTGCATATGCCTTAACAAAACAGACACATGATTGCCTTTCACTGATTCTCTTTTCTTTGCTGTTGATGTTTAACTTTATTTCTGTTAATGATAACATTCCCTGTAGTACCCCAGAGCATGAGGAAACCGATTCTGAAAGAGCCATCTTTTGCATTACTGTCAGCCCTCAGCACCAAGAAGTCCCAAGAACTGGAATACTCCGATCCCACCGGAAGACAAGGCAGGACCGTCTGATGAGCCAAGCAACGCTCCTCACTGCTGCGCAGGTGGTTACCCCCGGCCCCCCAGCAGGGCTGGGGCCAGCACCGGGAGCAGGACCCCCAGGACCCGGCCGCGCTCTGAGAGGGACCTTTGGCAATCCCCCGCCAGCCGCAGCCGCATCCTGGGACGATGCACAGGGAGAAAGCCTGGGTGGACCCTTTCTGACCCTCACCGCTACACTGGTAACGATACGCAAAATCTTTTGCAAGGAGTTTGAAATAAATTTTGATGGGCGAAATCAAGGCATGGAAGCCTCTTCACTGGTTTTGGTTGGCCTTGCAACGGAGTCTTTGCGCGGTATCAGGCAGAACGGCCTGCTAGGTGTCAAGATAGAACTAATCAGCAATTTAAAGTTTAAAAAGCCGTGCCTCAATCTCCTGGGAACTCCAAGTGAAGTATTTAAGCCAGAAATAAGAGACATTAGAAAGGACAGCCAGCTGCAGATGTTCTTATCCTTGCGAGTGAAAACCTAGAAATATTTGAAATATTCCAGATAGTTATGACTGGCCAGCAAACGCCACAGCAAATATATATCTTTGTTTTAAGTAAACCATTAACAGAACAGCCCAATCACAATGATAAAAACCACACTAATATCATTGGATTAAAGTACTTAACTGTAACCAGCCATCCAAAACTAAAGCCACAGAAATTGAGATGCTTCCAACAGGGGAAAATAACATATGAAGAGCAAGCTTCTGTGACACAAAGTTTTGAGAGGTGATCTTTGAAACACAGGAGATTTATTAGAATAACATTGTATTACAACAGGAGAGGCCTGCTCTGAAATGTAAGTCTGAAAACAGCCCTTCTCAGAGTCCTACTTTCAGTGAAAGATTTAGTTACAAAGCAGTGTAATTAGGAACCCTTCTTTGCCCTTTGCGCAGGAAATTACCATTCTTAGTTACCCAACTGGTTATGATTTCAGAAAGAAAACTGTGTTTTAACAACAGTCTATACCTGCTTTAATAAACTCCCTGCGTTACTGCGTCTGGAAACATTTAAGTAAAAAATAGGTGGCATTCTATACACTGTCTGTATTTTGAATCAAACAGCTTTGTGAGGGATAAAAAAATTTGAAAGTTTGTCAGTTCTCCTCTATTTTATGTCACTGTGTACACAGTTCAAACCCAGCAGGGAAATCAAATCTTCAGTTTAAAATTTTTCATTGGTTTATGAGAAGTTCTACACAAATAAGAAATTGATACGGAAAAGGAGAAGGTAAAGGTAAGGAAAATCTTTGCTTCTGGTTTCACGCATCTCAATCCTGCAAGATACTGCTTTTACAAACCCCATACTGATATTTTTTTGCCACCATGTTTCAATTAATTGCAGAGTCTTCAAAATACTAGAGCAACAGACCGCAGCTCCTCTGCTCCTGACACTGTTTAAAAAGACCAGCCCGAACTACCTTTTTTCATAAACTAGAAGTCTAGTATTTTACCTTGGAGGAAAGCACAATAGAAGTGCGGCCTTAACCCACTGAAAATGTTAAATTGGATTTTTCAATCGTGAGCCTTTGGCTCCATCCTTGTCAAGGGAATCTCACCCGTGTGCTAACAGCCGCCTCCGAGGTGCAGCTGGCCACCCTCGCTGGGCCAAGGGGAGGGCAGCAGGAGCCAGGTGACCAGCTCAGTTCCCCGGCCGGATGCCATCGGCGTGGGACGGCGCCACGGTTGGGACGGAGCCACGGTCACGGTCCTGCCCCTTGAGGGCACGGCACACCGGCTCTCGGCACACGAACTGGAGAGGGTGGCGTTGGTTTGGGCGAACATTTAAGCCCTGCTGTTTTTCTGCGTGCTTCCCTGGACACATCATTACATATATATGCTCATATGTATAAATGCACACCTTTTTTTCCGCAGCGATCTACTTTCCTTCTGTCTGCAATGACCGAACGCATCCCCGGCTGCCCAGCTTCCCCAGACCTGCCTTCCCAGGGAGCTCCTTCTGCTCCGAGCTGGCCGCAGCCCGGGCTCAGCGAAGGGTGCGCAGCGAGGCGCGGGGACAAGGCCTGGAGTCACCGCACCGCTCCTGATGCTCAGACCCCCAGAGCTGGACGGGCAGACCGAGGGTGAGGAGGGGAGCGCGGGAGCCATGAGCCAGCGGTACAGGAGGGCTGGGAGTGGCCCCTGGCAGGGCTGGACTCGCCTGGGAACGGTCCCATCGAATCTTACCAGAGCCCCACAGGGAAACAGAGCTGAATTCTTGAATTCTCTTGAATTCTTCACTCAGATTGCTAAGAGAGGTACAAAACAATGCCAAGCATATGGCTTGTTAGCGTAAGTTCTTTTCTTCTTCAGCACGTTTGTCTTTTTAGTCCTGTATGTATTGATTATACATTTACATAGAGCTTAGAAATCACCGTCACAGATTCTTTTTCTCAACCCATCACTGCTGGTACCTGCCAGAAGAGTACTCTGCGCGCCTTGCATACTTCCAAACCCGCTGGGCAGAGCAGCTGAGGTTAAGGATACTTAATGGACTATCAGCATGTATGTACAGCACGTGTTTGTTTGGGGAAATACAAATATTCACAGCTGACTTGTCACTGACAAAGAGCCTGAGGTCTCTTTATCCAGAAGGGCACTATTTTCCATTGTCCCCATCCGCCTCAAAGGGAACAGATATTTCTCTCATTTATGCAAAGGGAGGGCAGGCAAACAATGAATCCAAAAATGGGCTGCTCCTTCCCGAAGCTCCTAGGAAGCAGAGGTGACGCCAGGATGGTAGGGCTATTTCTAAAACACACAGAGCTTTGCCCAGCACTGAAGAACAAGATAGCAAATGGAAGGCAGCCACTACACACTCATAAAAGCTCTTGTCAGGGCAAAAGAAAAGCTCAGCATGGCTTTAGTTCTGTATTTAAAAAGTACAGTAGGAAAAGCTCTTCACAGAGCTGAACAGAGGCAGCTGAGCTAGCAGCTATAATAGGGCCACATTAACAAGCAAGGAAGCAGGCAACTTCTGAATCCATTAAGAGAGAAATGTCAGGACTTTTTTTATTATTATCAAAAAAAAAGAAGAGAGATTCACTTTCTCCACCAGGCTGTACATCATCATTTCACTTACACATGCTTCACATTTTGCCCATTCTTGATGTCTTTAGAGAAAGAGAAGTGAAGAGACTGTTTTGAAAAAGCAGAATGTGCATTTGTGTTAAACACTATTAAAGACTGTTCACTAATAAAGAGTAAAATTAGTGAAGGAGTCCTTTTAAAAAGTAACAACACATAAAGTACAGATGATTGCTAAGATCCTTGAGAAACTTAGGAATTACTTCACACATTTCAACACCTATTGAAGGTAAGACAAAAGGTACAAGTGTCCTGCCTTAGAGACTAATTTCTTTTATAAAGCCGCTGCTCAGCAGACACTGTGTTCTTACGGGAAAAAGGATGTGGATGGAACAAAACATGACTGGAGTGAGAATGTCCGAGACATGCAAAAACAAGTGGAGAACAGGCAGTTCCAAACTCTGTACTTACAGGCCAAAACCCCAGTCAGTGAAAATGAATACATGACTTAATCATTTTAGTAAATAAGGCCTCTGTTTTGATTTCTGTAGTTTGACAGCAAGTTTCTGTCAGGCTTCTCCCTTTGCTGCGGCGCAGGACCCCGCCGGCGGCAGCGGCAGCTCCCTCAGCAGTCGGAGGGATCCCTAAGGTCCCTCACCTGCCCAGCGCCGCTGCCAAGTGGCTCCCAGGGCCCCGTGCTCCCTGCCGTGGTCCCAGCGCCACGCAGCGCTGGCCCTAGTGCACAGGAGGTGCTCGTCACGCACCAAGCAAACCTACATCAGAGCAAGTCCCCTGAGTGCCACCCAGACCTAAGCTAGGACCCCAGACTTTCTCCCAGGAGCAATGAAGATGCAGATGTCCTCTCCTCTACCTCCTGCTGGTGCTCAGCAGCTGCCCAGTCCGCACGCAGAGCTGTAACTCAGCCCAGCCAACAAGCCACGTGCGCCCCTGCTCCACACAGAGCTGGTTTGTGCTGTAACACGGCAACACTGAGCGCAGGCTAACGCGGTTGCTGTCTCCTTCACCTCCTGCAAACATTAGCTGGTGTAGAAAGGTTTATGAAGTTACATCAGGAATCACACTGGAGTGGCCTCAGAGAACGGTTTCACCGTTGCCCTTCCCTTGCTAGAAAGGGAGAAGGGCAAAGATTCTCTCCCTTGCTCCAGGACACTCTCACTCACCCAGTGTCCAGCCAGCAGCACCCACCGTGTTGATGCCTTACCATACACAACTCCGGGTTAGTCTTCTATGCACAAAGAAATTATGGGCTTATAGTTAGCTGGCTGCTCGAGGATCCATTGTGCTGTACGCTCTAGTAATGGACGTTGTAGCACCTGCGACATACAAAGCCTAGTAATCCTTTGTTCCTTCAGCATTCAAATTCTCATGTTAGATAAAGAGCTAAGTTCTCGGCTCACATTCCTAGACCGATAAGCTTGTTTCCAGCCGACCCTTACAAGCCTCCAGCAGGATATGCAGTATGAGTAAAACTTTGGAGGTGGAAAAAGTGTGGAAGTGTTTGGCCTTGGCCATTGCTTCACCTGATAGCAACAGAGACTCACTCTTTGCTCACCTTATTAGTCAAAAAAAGAGCCTAGCAGCGGTGGAGATGGGAAAAGCAAATGAAGAGGAGAAAGCTAGACTTCGCTGTCCTTGAGGAGATAACCTTGCCAGAGAATCGAGTTAGGGCAGCAAGCTGAGTTTCTGACAAAATCCTCTCGTACAGAAGTTAACGCACAGTAATATGAAATTTGTCCGCCCAGCAGCTCATCCAGCATGCATTTCTAGTCACTTCTCTCCGGAGGGTGAGGTTATAAACGTATCAATGCAATTAACTCACAGATCAAACAATCATGCATTTCTATGTCCTTGCCTGACCCTTTTCCCTGCACATGTAACAGAAGGAGTAGATGCTCAAAGAAAGCAGTTACAGATTAAGCCTTGTTCTCATTTACATCCACAAAAGTTCCCTGACTCTGTTCTTTCCACATCTGCATCCAGCTCAGCAATAAGAGTCCATCAAAGAGCCCCAAACCCACATTCTTAATCAGGCTAAATAACTGCTGACCCAATCCCATTTAAATTCTGCCCACATGAAACAGAGCTGCAGCTAAGACATCTAGTGTGATAATCCCTGTGGGACACTAATGGTTACTTCCATGTACAGATCAGAGTAATACATGCATGTTAGCTTGCCAGTCGTACTACTCCAGAATCAATGCTAGATATTTGAGGCAGAAAAATGCAAACAACGCTTTGAACCGTGATTGAGACACAGTTCCAACCAGCTATTAAATCGCTTGCAAAAAATCGGTTTGTAAGAGATGAACCAGTGTGAACAGATGTGAGAGCAGCACGTGTATTATTTGCAAACGTATCAACTGACCCTGAGCTCCAGACACTGCTTTTTCTCACATTGCCTTTGACTCCTGAGATGCCTCCGCTGCACACTGTCCTTATCTGTCCCAGCCTTCCATCCTGCATTCCTGTTCCATACTCTTGGGGTTAATGCCCACCACCAAGCAGACATGAAGGAACCGTCTTTTTGCTGATTTTCACTTTGCATACCACAGCAATTATCAACCGTTCTCTGCGTCTTCTGGTGCCCTGTTACTGACTTGAAAAACATGCACAGAGAAACCCTCACAGAAAATCTGTAGTGCCTTGGGATTTCTCCCTTCAGCACAATTCAGTGCTTGCTTCTAGGGCATTTCTGCTTCCTCCGTTTACTGCAGCTGCTGCAAAGTGCAGTAACCCTTAGCAGAGTGCTTTAAATACAAGCATTGCTAAGTGACAGTTCTACTTACAGATTAGGGTGCCTTTAATACAAGAATTTAAGGAGCAAACCATTTGCCATGAATCACTGGAGAACAGTGTCCTGCGACTTGACTTAACGTTTCAGACTCCAGGCACAATTCCTTTGGTTTTCACTGCAGTATTTTAGCTGCGACAAGCACATCTGGCATTAATAAGAAACATAACAGACTTTAACGAGAGTCCCACTGCTGTCAACTTAGGAAAGTAAATAGAAAACGGTTATTTATAAAAGCGTTAAATCATAAAGAGAGTATTCAAGAGTCTGTTAAAAGAGGAATCTGCGCAGTTTATCGCTACACTTCTAGTTTATATGAACACTAAGGCAAAGATAAATAAACCTCCTGGCTGGTACTAGCTGCAAGTGTTGATCAGCCGCGAGGAATCCTGGCACTTCAACGCCAGCACGAGTGGGTCAGGCGGGTCAGGGCACGGCCACGGGAGGCCAGAAGACAAGGGAAAAGAAGAGGAGGAGAGAGCGACTGCGACCCTTTAATGGTAAAATACAGGAGTTCGGTTTATCTATTACAGGCATACACATTCTTTGTTATATGAAAAAGC
The DNA here is from genome assembly GCF_000703405.1 of Apaloderma vittatum. Lineage (NCBI taxonomy): Eukaryota > Metazoa > Chordata > Aves > Trogoniformes > Trogonidae > Apaloderma > Apaloderma vittatum. The sequence goes on along the minus strand of NW_009734481.1, from coordinate 34,717 downwards.
AGGCAAACCAGCCATTTGATACAAACTGGAACCACAAGAACAGCAGCAGAATTTCAAAGCAGCAGTGAGCTGGAAGGCTTAGAAATGTGTTTGCAAAGAGAATAGAAGAGCCATTAGTAAAAAGGTACAGATGTGAACATTTCAGTTGACCTACTTGGATCCAATTTGCAGTACTTATCAAAGTGCTGGCATGGAAAAAATTCCCAGAATTTCTTCTCCCCTGTAAATTAGTGAGCTTCTCTCAGTCAGTTGTACATGATTGTTTGTGGGAAACATCCATCAGAACAAACAGAAAGAACAAAAGCGAACTGCCAGGATACTGCTGCCTGTCATCTCTTGCCTTCCCCAATTTGCCAACAGATGGAAGTGTTTGTCTGAGCATATTACAACTTTGAATTCTGGGTTATCTACAGACCTCACTCTTTAAAGAGGCAGCTGAGAGACCTTTGCACTTTGAATACAGCTTCCAGGAGCATATTTAAACAAATCTCTATGCAACACCCTTCTGAGTTCAGTACGCTCCAAGTCAGGTTGCAAAAGAACATTCTTCCTTCCCTCGTGCCTAGAGAGAGTGTAACACAGGGCCAATGCAGAAATGGTGAGAAATACTAAAAAGGGAGAGGAAATAAAAGCGGAAAAAACTCTCAAGAGAGCAGATCCTAGAAATACTGAAGTTTAAAGTCTGAGAATTGGCAGGCGGCCAAGGAACACACTGAGCGCCACAGCCGGGGGGATTGCGAGGAATTGGCAGGCAGACACCACGGGAGATGCCAAACGAGAGCACACAATGAGAGCGAAATGACTCAGAACTTATAAAAGGAGACGTAAAAAAGAAAGCCCAGCACAAGGGGAGAATGAGAAAAAAGCGACACGATCCAGGACTTGCAGCTTTCAAATGTTGGCCAGTAATAACTGCAAAACCTACTTCGCCAGATTCAATCTGGTATATGACAGAGGAAGGCAACAACCCCGAGCGAGGGCACACAGTGAAAAGCACTTCCAGGGAACGGGGATAAAGCGATATGCAGAGAAGGCAACTGAAAAAGGAAGAAAGGGAAGTCTGGAATTCTTTCTGGGCAGGGCAATCTGCAAATGCAGGTTTCTATTATCGGTTCTCTCTCCTTATCTTCAGTCTTTGCTCAGGCAAAAAGCAAAGCAAGGCTGCAGGCTATGTTGCTGTGTGAAGGTGTTGCAAGGGAGGAGACAGATTTAACAAGATTGCATTCCTTTTATAAAATTCTGTTGGCCTCACTGGAGATTTCAGAAAAACGTGGAAGTTCAGACTGCACAGTAAAGTTCTGCTGCACGTGACTCTTTCAGGCTGTCACAGCTTTACTTCTGCCTCTGCCTGCTGTCCGTGATTAAGAAACAGAGCCTTGGCTGCAGAGAAAACACCAAGCCCTTGTTTCAAGAGACTTTTATATTTAAAAGGATTGTGCCGCTCATTTTGCAATCTCTGCAGCATCTGCTCTTGGTGCAGCACAGACGTGCTGTCTGCTCCATTCATCTGGCATCTGGAGCAATTTCTAGTGAGCTCATCTTCCATCTTTTAGGCTCTGACCTTTGATTCTCCTGCAAACTGAAGTCGTTAGTCTTCCCCCTGAAATGCACATCCACAACACAAACACACAACTCAATTATAATTCCAACAACTTCACTAACTTCTCCCTTCACATCCATTTTTCCCTTCTGATGGGTATTATTTTACCACCAACATCTTAAATACAAGTGTGCTCTGAATCATTCTCTAAGGATCGATTAAAGTGGGTAAGAAGGGTGGGTGTGGAGGAGGGCAGGTGGGCTGGCTCTGGGTTTCCAAAACCTCCCATCTTGATGCGCACACAACTCACTGGACAGAACAAGAAAAGCAAGACTGAGTAGGTAGGTATCAGGCTGCTAAAACTTTACAGACCAGAGATAACACCTCGGCACCTGGGAATTGCTAAGGACCAAACACAAGGAGCACCTGTGCAATGCACCCTACTCCAGGGGTAATACTTACTCTGACAGCTCTGTGCCGCTGCCCAAATCACCTCTTTTAGACTGCAGATGGATTTTAACTGGCTGCTGGGTCCAGCACTTTTCTCTAACTGAGCCTCGGGATAGTCAAGCTAATAGTGTTTGCATCGAAAACTTGAGATAGCCAGGTCATATGCAAATAAAGCGAGCATTTGCCGTCCCCTTTCATCTTCTAGCAGGTGGAACAGCAGCCACTTGCCTTTACGTCAACCTGAGCAAAAGCCTGGGTGCAAGCTCTGGCCCGAAGGAGCGGGTCATCAGCATCACTTGCCTTGCAGCTGCCGGCTACTAACGAGGCTGCAATTAGCCTCCTTACTAACAGGCTCCCAGAGCAGGTGACCACACGTAGTAACACCACAGGTAAAGCCCTTGACGCAGAAAACCAGAGGCACGAAGTGGAAGAGGCTGCCCTTCAGAGGCAGCTTCAAACTCCTGCAAAGGTTCACCTGAACTAGCTTCCACTTAAGACTCTTTTTTTTTTTACCCCACAGGACCCATGTTCTTAAACAAAACAGTGATTTAACATGGATAACAAGCAGTAGTAGCTAAGGACTGGCCTGTTGTGAATTTACAGAAGTGTCCTTACAGATAGATACCCCCAAACTGTTACAGAATAGCCACCAGCTGATTTGTCTGGGTTTGTTCCCATTTCATACAGCACATGGTGCATTTCACAGTACCAAAACCATGAGGGTAAATGATTTGTTACAAATTTCATAATCAATTTTTATAAAACATTTTGATATTCCAGTGAAAAAAAACACACACATCTTTTTGTGACGTTTTGGAGAGGGTATCCAGAATAACTGACCCATTTATGTGGTTAAGCACTACATAGGGAAGTATCGTGGAACTTGCACAATACCCGAAGCAAAGTGACATGTGGTCCCACGAGGCTTCCAGCGCTGTACGTCAGGCGTGGGAGAGAGATGGGTTTTGAGCATCCAGCACTGGATGCCCTAGGGAGAGGGCAAGCACGGGGCCCTGTGCGTTACAACCCCAGCTTTAGGAAGGACAGAGCGTCACGGATTTTTACTGCTTTCGGAGAGAATCAAATCTTAACAGAACTTGCAGAAGACTCGTGGCAGAATATGGCCTCACATGTTTATCCAGTGTCTCTCCAGAAGTATTTGGAGCATTTGCCATGTAGAAAAGCAAGCCAAACAGCTATTTTTAAACTCACGTGATTCAACACATATGGGCTGAATTCTGTTAAAAAGGACCTTCTGATGTAGTTATTGAAACTGCCACTAGACAGAGCTGTTCATCTTATTTTTAACCTCAGAAATATTTATGAGCCCAGCGATGTGCTGGAAATCCAAGATGAGTTTGCATGACAGGCTCCTTCAGACGAGTGGCACATGACTGTGACAACTGCGTGCCATTTGTGGCCGGCGTGCAGTTTGTGCGCTACACTAAATATAACCTCATAACCAGAGCTGAGGGCTGCAGCTGCCTCGCATAAATTCCCAGTCATTCACCAAGAGCTAGTGATAAAGAGATGACAGATGAAAAAAAACCACAAACATTTTCTTTACTTACAGTGTGTGTGTTGGGAGTTGAAAATAAGGAAAACATCTGGAGATCTAAAAGTACTGTGACCAGTCCCCAACTGTAGAGGTTTCTCTCAAATACATTTTGGCAGAATTTTGGAAAAGCACAAACAACGGCACCTTTGAAAGATGGAGAAGTTTTAATTCAGGTAGGTAACATATTCAGAAAGTCATTAAGTGTGAGCGCTGGCAGACTGGATTCAGTGATTAAGGCCATGCAAAGCTGGTAAAATACCATATTGTAATTTAATCATTAGGTGACGGTACGTCTCACCAAATATGCTTTAGTTCCCACGTGCCCTACTGCTCATCACAAAGCAGCAGTTTGGGAGGAACTAAGTAATGCAGAAATTATCCCAGCAATCAGTCTTGTGACATCTGTGGAGCTATGCCAGTTTATATCATCCAATTACCGGGTCTTTTCTGATAAATCTAGGGTAAAGCCTTTTTTAATTAAAGAAAAGGAAGCGTTTGTTTGGGGAGGAAGCGCAGAGAGAGATCAGCGTTAGCACTGCTTCTCCTAGACTCACACCCTGATTTGCATTACAGGCAACCCGGAGCAGGAATTTCTGGAATTTCTGCAGCTGTAGCTGCAGCATTGATTTCATCTTGCGATTGCGACTTAAAACAGCTGTGAAGCCACTGCCAGCTCTTGCAGGCTGAGGTTCCTGTACAGCCCACGTATAGTTGGTGCAAGCATCAGCAAAAGCTGTAATTCAACTCTCTCTAAGGACACATAAAGGCTACAACAGGACTTGCAACTATCTACACAGTGCACTTGAACACCTCCGGTAATGTGTTTGTTGCTTAAAAATGTACCTGTAAAACCTTTGGTTCTTCCTTCTCATTTACTCAGCCAAATCTCCCAGCAATGGTCCATGCAAATGAAGTGACGGTTTGGGGGAAAAATGAAATGTTAATGGTCAGGTGGTGGTTTGGGGGAAAAAACGAGATGTTCATGGTCACCAGCCTAGTGACTTAAGACAAAACAAGCAAGAGAAAACAAGAGATAGCTCTGTGATTTTAAGGACTCCAAAATTTTACTGTCTTCTTAAGCCACAACTGAACATGACATCAAGCATAAGCTTTAGCACAAAATCGTGTGGATTTTCTGAAAGATAGTTTTTACAAGTCTGCAGTCGCTCTTGCATTTCAAATGTCAGTCAAACCCAGGCTCCTTCCACTATCCCATCACGCCGAAGTCGTGTTTATCCTCCTCGCGTACTGAAGTCATGCTCAGCAATAACCAGCGGTGAGATAAAAGTGCCCAGTCTGACTTGAGGTTCCTTACTCCCTTGGACAATAAAAGCAGCACTGAACATACAGGTTGGTTTTGCTCTGTCATCCTTATTTCTCCCTTCCAACACCCCTGAGACCCGAGGCCAAGGCACACGCAGCCTGTGCCAGCAGCGGCGCGCGCGGGGCAGCGGGTTGGGAGGCAGATGGCAGTTGCAGCTCTCTGCCCACTCAGGACACAAGAACTTAACTCCACCTTCTGCCCCGGGGCAAAGTACAGGGGCACGGCCGAGCTATTAGCACATTAAACAAGGCTCATTTAGTGGTTGCAATTTCCAGCACTAATTATTTCTGTAAAGCTTCTGAACTCGGTGGCATTTCTCGCAACTATTACCTCCTCACCTCTTGCAGAATTTTTAGTAAGGGACCAGCCATATCCAGGCAGAGATTTAAAAAAAATAAAACTGATCTTTTTTGTCAGTCCTTCTGATGATCTTTGGACATTGGCAAAGGTTAGTCAGATTTTGAAGACGTGTAAGGCAGACAGAAGCGCCAGCAGGTGTGTGAGAAGCGTTGCCGCACGGGTGCAGACGTGGGCATGCAGCCCGTGGGGTCAGGAGGCAGAACTGTCGGCACGGCCAAACCCAGGGGCCCGGGCCCGATATTCTGGGTGGACAGACTGACTGAGACAGGATGAGGTACAAAGGAAAATCCACTCTGCATGACCAGCAGAACTTCAAAAACCTTAGAAAAGGCTTCAGAGAGCAAGATGAACTTGCTTCTGAAGCGACAGCGTTTACTCCCTAGTAAGGATTTGAAGACTAGGAATTAACCTTCTCTTCTGTTCCCTGACTTCCTTTCCCCCAAATTCCAGCAAAGCTCTGTGTTACTGACTTGGAGGTTGTTCATGTTAAACTCGAACGTGTTTCAGAGGCTGTGTTTTCATTCCAGCTGGCTTTGCTTCTCATTCTCATACTGCCAAAGCTGGCACAGCCATCACGGGACACAAGCTTTGGGCTCTTCTTTGACTGCAGGTGACCCAAATGATTCTGCTCCTTTTGCAAGTCAACAATGTGATTTTTTTTGAACACCTACACTTTAAAAGAGATCCACTACTTGCATAATGAAATTAGGGACCAAGGGCAGAGCCAGTGCTTTCAGATTAATGGGAAACCTTTCCTGGCTGTGCACCATTCTGACCTGTGGTCTAGAAACGACAAGAAGAGGTACAGAGGACTGATGCACATTCACCCTCCTACAAAACCACCTTTTAAAAAAAACAGCTCCCTCACAAAATCCCCAGGAACACATCCTGTGAAGATCTGTCTGACGCTGCAAGGTCTTTTCTCACTGCTCTGCCCAGGAATGACGAGGCTTCCGGCAGTTTAACTCTGGAATTTGCTCTTTCTCCGTGAGGAACCCCATCTCTCCCCTCGGCTGTTTCCTGCCTGGCTTTGACCTTGCCCTCTGTCACTGAGTACCTCGGTGTGTCGCCATGGCCTGCCCAGATGAACACTGCAGCGACTGTGGAGGTTTGTGAAAAGCTGCTAATCCTGGTGCCAAAGCCATTTACACATATAATCTCTTGGAAAAATGACCTTGGCATGAAAGTTAGATACCACAATACGGACATGACGGGTTTATTTTTTTCATATGTACCCAAGACATCGGATGTTCTCAAACTTCAAGGAAAATACTGATTTTGGATATCAGGGCTCTGTGACATTGCCAAAAATGTCAAACCACAAGGTTGCTTATTATCCTCACTTAAAACAGTAATTCAGGAGTAAGAATTGACTTTACCTAGAACATTTCTCATTTTCCATTTGAAATTAAGATACTGATCTGTTTTTCAAAATCTGATCAAAGCACAGGGTAGAAACAAACATTCCCTCACACGCTAACCGGGGAAGAAATGTTTCACTTTGTTCTAGGTCGTTTATCCTCTGAGACAGCTCAACGGAATTACGTCAGGAATTTAACATTACCTTGTATGCCCAGAACTTGCCTTCCCGTAGTACAGTTCTGCTGCAGGACTTCTGTGAGGACACGAACTTCTGACCCTTGGATTTCAGTCACAAGGACGCACTATAAAGGCACAAAGAAGATTAAAATGATTAATTAAAATACCTAACTCTCCATTGTAAGCATTATGATGACAATCTGACTGCAAAGAAAACTTTTGCAAGTGGTTTAGAAAGTTACACACTCACTTTCTATTGGGCTGTGGTTTCTTTGCATTAAGAGTATACGGGTATTCGAGGAAATCTCAGTCACAGCAACAAAATCTCATTTGTAATATAAATATCTATTGTATCATCCCACTAAATGAAACTGCATTTCCTACTGGGTCAGGATTTGCTGAGAGTACGATGTAGCACAAAACGGCGTTGAACGGAAATCTAAATCTCTGATGGAAGTCTGTCAGTTAATTGCACAAACAGCCCTTGTCACACAGGATTCAGAAGAGCCTGAGGAATTAGAATTTTCCAGCCCCTCATGCCGAGGGTGCTAAGGAGGAGCACCCTGCTGTGTGGGGTGTGGGCGCTGTCCTCCTCTGTTCTCTGCTCTTCTCTCTGCTAAAGTATGGGACCAAGGTCCAACCAGTCACTTCTACGCTGTAGAACAGCTGGGTCATTCTTCAAGATAAAATGTTAATTTGTGACAATACAAACTTCAACTACAGCTGCATCCCACTAGCAGTGTCCTGGTTTCCCTCTGGTGCGTGCTATTGCCCCCTGCGTTCTTCCACCCCTCGGCAGTTTTGTACCTGCCTGTCTACCCTGACGTGTAGCGGATGATTAGACCTTAGTGTCTCTCAGTCACTCTCAGAGGCTGTGCAAGAGTCCAGCTGGCCAAGGCTGTCAGCTGGAATCACCCTGAAAGTGAGGGGAAAAAAAGCAATTTCTGAAATAGTCAGACTCATCATACCTTTGTCCCTATTCATCTCCTGTTTCAAGGCAGTCTTCCTAGAAGAGCTTGCCAGCAATCCCAGATTTATTGGCAGTTTAGAGTTCTCTGAACAACATTTGATAACTGTAAAGACCAATATGGGAAAACAGCACCTCTAGATTTTCCCAAAGCCTCTGGCAAGCAATAAAATGGAATGTTCACTTTGATCAGCCTCAGCAACTATCGCCGGGAATTGTTTTGTCTTTTGACACTTAATCCTGGACATTCCAGATTTGCCAGCAACCAAGGCTGGATTTAGGCCACTTCTCTGGCCTTCAGGCTGTGAACTACCTACCTGTTGGCTTCCTGTTATCTATCATTTAGGAGAAGAGGGGATAAAAAGGCTCAGGGGAAGATCCAGTTTTCTCACAAGGTTTGACCATGAAAACAGGACACTGCACCAAAGTTTTCTTATTAATGCCCTGAATCTACCAAAACAACAACTGAGTGCTTTTGAAGAAGAGAATGTAACAAACCACGAACAATACATGTGGTATCTACTCGGCAAGACAGATTCCCACTTGAATGGAAAAGCAACCACTGAAGGCAGAGCACGCCATGAGAACAAGCAAGTCCTCCTGTGATTGTTTTAGGAGCATCTGGGCCAGTGGGTGGCTCAGCAGCAAGTGCTGCGATGGCTCCATCCAGCTCCGGCCCCAGTGCCCTGGTCACGGTGCAAGCGCCTGGTTTGACATTTGATTAGTTGCAGGCAATTCACAATTTAGAACATAGTGCAGACTAAAAAATATTTAGAATCAGAGATTTGCTTAGGTTAGTAAAGACCTTTGAGATCATCAAGTCTAAACAGTCAGCCTCACAATACCTGGTCCACCACTAACTAACCCATGTCCTTAAACACCACATCTACACATCTTTTAAATGCCTCCAGGGCTGGGGACTCCACCGCTTCCCTGGGCAACGTGGTACAGCACAAAAGATCTCTGGATCAAAGTCCAGTTTAGGTTCAGATGCAGCCAAGGAAGTGCTCAAGCTCAGAAGGCTGGAAACATCCTCGCTCTCCAGAGGCGGGAGGGTGTTACTCTGGAGCAGTCAGCAGCGCTTTGACAACACCCACCTTCGCTGCCCCAAGAGCCTGGAGATGATCCACCGTCAGGTCAAGGAGCGGGACCCTTCTCGAGGCAGACTCCGGGGAGGTCGCTGGGCTCAAGAGACCGGGGGTGCCCACGATGAGCAGAATCTCAGCTCCTCACTTCAGTCACTGGTCATGGGTCAAGTTTTCCGCACCTCTCCTTCCCCGTTTCACCACCAAGTGGCACTCCAGCAACTGCCATTCGGTTCAGTCAGAGGATGATAGGGAGTTTGTGACAGACCGGTGTGGGGCTTTTCCCTGCACTGAGTCACCCCTAATTACCCCCTGCTCGTATCATAATACCTCCTGCAGAGGGTTCTCTTTGTTACACTTGCATGCACCACTGAGTTGGGAGCTTCCTGCCGTGTTTACACGGCAAAACCATCTTGCAGGACTTCCTGGTTAGCCCATCTTCCAACTTTTGGTTAATCTGAACCAATGAAAAGTAAAATGACACATTTGCTTTAGCAAAGATATGAATTACCAAAGTCACTAGTTACTGAGCAGGCTCCCCTCTCCCAGACCAATCCCTGGGCCAGCAGGACTCTCAGAGGCTGTGCAAGAGTCCAGCTGGCCAAGGCTGTCAGCTGGAATCACCCTGAAAGCGAGGGGAAAAAAAGCAATTTCTGAAATAGTCAGACTCATCATACCTTCGTCCCTATTCATCTCCCGTTTCAAGGCAGTCTTCCTGGAAGAGCTTGCCAGCAATCCCAGATTTATTGGCAGTTCAGAGTTCTCTGATAAATCTACTGGGAATTTACTCTCTTCCAGCTATTCTCACGCAGGCCAGCTCCCCTGACCTGCAGCCAGACGTGCTGTATCACCATAGCAGGGGTGATTTTTTTTGGCTTGGTCAGCCCACTCCTCTGTTGCCGTCCCTGCTACCGACAGCTGGAGACAGAGCTGGCTCTAGCAGTCCTGCTCCCCCAGGCCAGCTGGCAAATACTCTTCCCTACCAGCCTGTGGTTTTATCTTCCCGCTCTCATCCAAGAAGGGAGTTTGGATGATTTGTTGCTGCTGAAATGCTGCTGCTCTCAGCAACTGCCTGCCCTGCCTAGCAGCCGGAGCCAGGCTCCCCCCGCCGCAGCCAGCAGCCCGGGGCTTGCCTCGCAGCAGCATGCAGCCAGGGCTTGGCTAGGAGCCCCCAGCAACGCTGACGTCCTGATCCTGCTCCTAATGTCACCACAAAATAGCCCCCAACTGCAGGGGGCAAACCAGGGCAGTGAGAACTAAAGGAACTGAAAAGGGAATGGAGAAGAGGAACAGAGAGGAGAAGCCAGGTGCTCGCAGGAAAAGCTCCCAACAACAGGAAGAGTTTGTAGGAAGAAGAGCCCAGAAATACGCCGGGATTTTCAACTGCATGAGCTAGAATCATGGAATGGTTTAGGTTAGAAAAGACATTTAAGATCACTGAGTCCAATCATTAACCTAGTGAAGGCCACAGGAGCGCTGCGGGGCTTTGCTGACCTGCAGTTACTTCCCGGAAGGCACATACACACCTGGCAGCCCCTTGGAGGCTGTCTGCGGGATGAGGATTTTGACGAGGGATGGGGCAGAACCCCCGGCACAGGGCAACGCCGAGAGCGGGGCAGCCCCTCCTGTCGACGGGGCGGGAGGAGGAGGAGGAGGAAGGTCACCCAACACCCCTGCTGCAGAGTTCAACGGGGAGAACCCAAGCAAAAGCAAAAGCAAATGCTGCCCAGGAAGACACAGCAAGGACCTCACCCGATAGCCTCATTTCTACACACCGCCCTTCAGGGAAGTTTTGCTTTAACAAATCTTGGAGCGATGAGCAGAGTTCAGAGCTTTGTCATGTGCTGGATATCAGAGCCCAGCCGGGCAGCAACTTCCTTCTCTGGCAGAGAGGGACTGTTCCCCGAGCGGTGACCCAGCAACACACGTGCTCTGTGCTCCGGAGGCGTTAAGAAAGCGCCGGGCAGAAGAGGGCCACGGGTGCTGGTCAAAGCTGGGTCATTACTGATTTGCACCAGGTAGGACAGCAAAACTACGCCAGCACAATTTCTAACACAGCCAATAAAAGATGATGCAGCGCCTTGCCAAAGTGGAGCAGGAATCAAGAAATCTTGGTTTGGTGACTGATCTTTTCATCGGACTGTTGTGGTTCAATCAACTGGTGTGCTAATTACTCAGTAGCAGACACTTAAGAATCCTGTAAGTATTTGATACTTGGAGGAGAAACAGAATGTAAGTTCAACTGAACGGGGATGAAAAGCCAAGTTCTGAGCAGAGAGCAGGCGGACAGACAGCGACACTTTGGGGCTGGCGATCATTTCCCTGCTCACCTTCCCTAGGGCTCCTCCCAAGGGAGCTCCCGTGTCTGGTGCTGACCCTGCCTCGATCCCACTGACACAAATAATGAGAGTAATAAACATTGCCGAGTAAAAGTTATTAACTAAGGAAAAGTGCTGGGTCTAACTAATACGTTGTCCTCTGAGCTGAAGCCACTGCACTGCAGATAGTTCAGCAATATTACAAAAATTTCTGATTGAGCAATATATAAGAACACATCTGAACACACTCGAGACACGTAGTACTGAAAATGCTCTAAAATTAATCTGAGATAGAAAGAACAAAGGAATCAACAGAGTTCATCAACAAAAAGCGATATATTTCATGCCACATCGCATTCTTCTAATGCCTTTGCTTGCTCTGAAAAATATGAGCTCATCTTTTAATTCATCTGGGGTGCAGCACGTCGAAATGACCCAAGTGCTTAAAACAGAAGATGCATTGTGCGGGCTCATCCTCCCACACTGCAGCCAGAATATAGAAACACAAACGGAGCGATCTCGTTCTGAATGAAATCTCAGTCCGAAACCAAAAGGCCAAATAACCAGTAAAGCAAGAGAGGGAAACAAATAGTTATTTCTGAGGTTTATCAAGCAAGAGCAAAGTACAACTGCTTGTTCAACCGTACTACTTAATTATTTCATACGCATCTGTGACATACACGAAAGGCAAGCAACTTCCAGAACAGAAAAATGGAGAGAAACCTCTTGCTGAGATTTTTGGGCACCATCTTACAGGCTCTCAGAGGCTGTCAGGTCACGGGATGAAATTCTGCACGTACAGCTGAGGTGGGAATCTGTCCCCGCTGCCTGTCGCAGGGCACACCCCAACGCTGGGGGAAAATGGGGCTCCTGGGCAGGAGTCCTGGGAAATATTGTGCAATTAATAATGAAGTGCAAGAAGTTTCAACAAACTTGCTTAGCAAATCCCTTTGTACCGCAACACCCCGCCCACGGGCTGCAAGACAAACCTTAACTTCAAGCTAATTTGGTTTTTTTTGGCTTTCGTATGGCAGATGTGATTTTTATACTTTGGTAGATTTGGATGCAATATGGACATGTGCATCACATAATTGTGGCCTTGCTTGGGTAATTATTTGAACTAAATAGTAATTACCGCAGAAAAATCAAGTAATTGATGTGCCCGTTAGACCTGTCCTGCGGCAGGCTTTCTGCCAGCTCCAGTTTTCATGTGAAATTCGTGGTCTGTGGAGCCAAGCAAACCTTCTGCTCCGCACAAACTTGGTCCTTCTACACCGGCTGCCTTTTTGTTCGGGAGGTGCAGAGAGATGAGGGACGTGCCGAGGTGCTCTCCCGATTCAGAAAGCACACTTGCACTTCTGAGATATTAATTTGGTGGAAATTGCTGTAAACCTAAATGGCATCATGCCAACTTTTCCTTTTAGATGTAACTAGCCAGCTGCCCAGAGCAGATTTTTATATTGCAATTACATATGAGTATTGCCAGCTAAAATGCTAAATGCATTTTAATACATGTAAGACTTGATTCTTCCCACTTTCTGGCAACAAGCTGCAGCTCCCACGAAGTGTAAGGCTGTAGCAGTGCAACAGGATAGCAGATTCCTCAGAAGCCACTATCCATATAAATTATTACCTTGTTTTATGAAACTGTTATCTTTATCATCACATTATCACAGATTAAGCTTTGCTCTTCTGGAAAGGATATTTCAGTTTTTCTTTTATTTGTGCATGCACAATGAAAACGGGGGAAAATCTCACTGAAAATAAGTCATTTTTGCTGCCTTTACCAAGCAAGCGCTTTCTAAACAATTCCCAAATTTATTTGCTGAGTTTTCCTTGAGTCAGAACCCGTCTGACACTGCACTTCGGAACTCCTAGCACGGGATAAATACAACGGCAAAAGAGCGCAGCTAACCTGGCATGAGATTTCTAACAGGGCTCTGACCTCTCGGTCTGCCAAGCTGACCGGGGAGATCGGAGCAGGGTGAATCCTGCAGCCCCCGGGCGCGGGCCGTGTGATTAACGCAGTGCGACGCGGGAGCGTGCAGGGGTGTGAAGCTCTCGCGGGCGTCTCTGTACCCAACTCCAGCGAGTGCGAAAGCAGCCGTACAGCTCATTCCTCACAGGCTGTCAGCTGCACCTCCAGCGTCAAATGGGACGCCAGACACAACTAATTATTCCAAATCGGCAGCCCCAGACCCGCAGCCATCCACAGCCACTCGCATTTCATCTCCTGACGGCTCACCTTATCCTCCCAAACAGGGAAGGCACCCCCTCTGAAGTTCTTGCACTTGGGAGCGGGATAACAAGCTGAGTTTCAGGAACTGAACCTGATCACGCTGGTGCTGGGGAAGGGCAGGTGGAAACAGCAGCTACTGCCTTCTCCACCCGCAGCTTGTGCTCGCGCTCACCCACCTCAGGGCTGGGCATCCCGCAGGCAAGGCAGGGAAAGGCGACTCCTGCTCCCCCTTCTCCTGCCAAGCCAGGGGACCATCCCACCTCAGCCCCATCTGGAGCGGGCCCTTCCGTCGCTCGGTCACTGGAGAGAAACGGGCCCCAGCTGGAGGGG
>NW_009734481.1:19693-20976 GCF_000703405.1 Apaloderma vittatum | reverse complement strand
CCTGAGCAGGCCCGTGTCCTGACGACCAGTCCTGCAGCTCAAGGGCTACCGGCTCAGCGGTCTGGACACCGGGATGGCTGGAAGCTTGACCTGTCCCACTTACAGGGCGTAAAATTGTAAACGGCAACGGATGCTGGGGTGATTCTCTTGGGCCGCCTAAAGGGCACTTCTGCCCGCAAGGGTCACTGGGCAGCAGCCAGGATGCTGTCAGGCCAACCCCAGGCGATCGGTGCAAGCACAGGCAGTGGGGACAGAGCCCTGGGAGCTCAGAACAGGATGGGAGAAAGTGAAGAGGAGCTCTGGGTGAGCTCTTAGCTGGCATCCAAAGCTGCTGTCATTCCACACACTTTGAAGCTATTGGCGTTCACTCGGGTTTTAACAGGAATGAGAAAAGCAATATTATTTTTACTTGCTATCGCTTTGTTACACTTGCCATCTACCTTGATTCATGGTAATCCTTTTACTACAGCCATCTGCCAATTTGCAGTAAATTACTCAGACATGCTGAGCCTCTTTGGTGGCACCAGAATGTTAATCTGAGCCACCGAGGCCTGCTTTTCATCAGCCAGAGCTGTGTGTGCCCTTTCATTGTCACTGCTGAACACACTTCCCAAAACGGACCAAAATGAAGGACCTACTGTACAAGGCTTTTCTTTTGTTGTATGAAGAATGCTTTATCCTCCCATTCTCAACGATAAGCAGACCCTGGGATATGCTATTCTGATTTTTTAGTTGAGGTTAAATGTATTTTTAGCTCCAACTTAATGTACATTTCTGTAAATAAGCGTCCTTTTGCTATGGTTATTTTCTCCACATCATTATAAAGCGAGAGGGATTTCTAAAGCTTTGAAGATAAAAATGAAGAGCGCTCTGGATATTTAAACTCATTTACTCTTCAGGCAGTTAAGGAAAGTGCAGATCTACTCCTTAGGTTGCCGCTGTTCAGGGCTCGCCTCGTTTGGAGAGGCAGGTTATGACTTACATCCCTAGAGAAGTGGGAAAAAGACTTTTGTTGTCATATTTTTTGTCATCAGCAGTTGAAGACAGTCAGGAATTGCATGAACCTTCTAAGGAAAACAAAGAGTTTTCTCATGTCAAAACATGGCCAAAAGTTTGCTGCTGATTAAGCAGGTGTCTTCCACATGAAGGGGGTCTTCAGAGCGAAGCGGTAAGTGAAGGCTGTCTCATGCGGCAGGCGTGCCAAAAACAGGGCTGACATCTGGAGCTGAGCTGTGAGGGGCCAGCTTTGTTCTGTCAGCAGAATTATATTGAAATATACGCCT